>NC_074676.1:54214455-54509455 GCF_029448725.1 Salvelinus fontinalis
TCTGTCTGTCCAAGGATCCTTCAAGACTATCCAGCCTCAGCTAGCACTGCTTGACATATCAAGTTTTGACCAGCACCCTCTCTCTGCCATCAAGTGAGTAGGAATTAATTAGCAGCATTTGTAACTTATTTTGTACATAATGTTTCTGCCACCGTGTCTTACGACCGCAAAAAAAAACCTTATTGATATCAGGGCAGCGATTACTCACCTCGAACTGAAGGAATACTTTTTCTTCAACGAGTCGGACGGGAAGAATTTACTTCAGACGCCCGACAAGGCCCTCATCCCCGTCATTCGCAGGAGAAAGAGACACAGATATCGTTGACGAAGGTCTGGATGCCTTGTAAGGATCTGACATCGAGCGGATAATCTTCCATCGGTCCTATTAGCCAACGTACAATCAATGGAAAATAATATAGACAAACTACAATCACATATATCATACCAACGGGACATTAAAAACTGTAATATTTTATGTCTCACTGAGTCGTGTCTGAACGATGACATGAATAACATACAGCTGGTGGGTTTTAAGTGTTTTCGGCAGGATAGAGCAGCGGCCTCTGGTAAGACAAGGGGTGGGGGTCTAGGTATATTTGTAAACAACAGCTGGTGCACGATATCTTAGCAAGTCTTGAGGTTTTGCTCGCCTGAGGTAGAGTATCTCATGATAAGCTGTAGACCACACTATTTACCCAGAGAGTTTTCATCTGTATTTTTCTAAGCTGTCTTTTACCACCACAAACCAATGCTGGCACTAGGACTGCACTCACATTTGTTGAATTCAAATTTGATTTGATTTGAGCATCACCTCGGACCAGACACCCCATCTCCGTTGCCCTTTACACTTTCAATATTTAAATAATAAGTCATTTGACTTTTGATGGAGGATTGATTTCCAAGTTTTTAGTATATATATTTTTTCAAAATGAGTAAAGATGGCCAGTCAGAGAGGAAGCATGTCAGGTCTGGTGTAAAGATGGCCAGTCAGAGAGGAGGCATGTCAGGTCTGGTGCAGAGATGGCCAGTCAGGGGGGAGGCATGTCAGGTCTGGTGTAAAGGTGGACAGTCAGAGAGGAGGCATGCCAGGTCTGGTGTAAAGATGGCCAGTCAGGGAGGAAGCATGTCAGGTCTGGTGTAGAGATGGCCAGTCAGAGAGGAGGCATGTCAGGTCTGATGTAGAGATGGCCAGTCAGGGAGGAAGCATGTCAGGTCTGGTGTAAAGATGGCCAGTCGGGGAGGAAGCATGTCAGGTCTGGTGTAGAGATGGCCAGTCAGGGAGGAAGCATGTCAGGTCTGGTGTAAAGATGGCCAGTCGGGGAGGAAGCATGTCAGGTCTGGTGTAAAGATGGCCAGTCAGGGAGGAAGCATGTCAGGTCTGGTGTAGAGATGGCCAGTCAGGGAGGAAGCATGTCACATCCAGTGTAAAGATGGCCAGTCAGGGAGGAGGCATGTCAGGACTGGTGTAAAGATGGCCAGTCAGGGAGGAGGCATGTCAGGACTGGTGTAAAGATGGCCAGTCAGGGAGGAGGCATGTCAGGACTGGTGTAAAGATGGCCAGTCAGGGAGGAGGCATGTCAGGACTGGTGTAAAGATGGCCAGTCAGGGAGGAGGCATGTCAGGACTGGTGTAAAGATGGCCAGTCAGGGAGGAGGCATGTCAGGACTGGTGTAAAGATGGCCAGTCAGGGAGGAGGCATGTCAGGACTGGTGTAAAGATGGCCAGTCAGGGAGGAGGCATGTCAGGACTGGTGTAAAGATGGCCAGTCAGGGAGGAGGCATGTCAGGACTGGTGTAAAGATGGCCAGTCAGGTGACAACCTGGACTGGCCATCTCTTCCTCTTCTGTTTGGTGCTACAACGTTGGAAATGAACTCCATTGTTGTCTCTCCGTTCAGTTTTTAAATCTGCTCGCAGCCCTTAGACAAACCAGTCTTTATTTGTAACATAGCATTGGTGACGTGATATTGATGAAGTGCTTAATGCATAGACTTGTCCTTCGATTCAAGTGCTCAGAATATGTATTCCTTGACAAACAGTTCAAATAGGCTCTTCAGTAGTGTATTCTTCACAGAAGTAAAATGGACAGAATGAGATAGCCGACTGGTTCAAGCCTGGTATTTAGCATAGCAAGCTGCGATGGCCGAGTGGTTAAGGCCTGGTATTTAGCATAGCAAGCTGTGATGGCCGAGTGGTTAAGGCCTGGTATTTAGCATAGCAAGCTGTGATGGCCGACTGGTTAAGGCCTGGTATTTAGCATAGCAAGCTGTGATGGCCGAGTGGTTAAGGCCTGGTATTTAGCATAGCAAGCTGTGATGGCCGACTGGTTAAGGCCTGGTATTTAGCATAGCAAGCTGCGATGGCCGAGTGGTTAAGGCCTGGTATTTAGCATAGCAAGCTGCGATAGCCGCCTGGTATTTAGCATAGCAAGCTGCGATGGCCGAGTGGTTCAGGCCTGGTATTTAGCATAGCAAGCTGTGATGGCCGAGTGGTTAAGGCCTGGTATTTAGCATATCAAGCTGCGATGGCCGAGTGGTTCAAGCCTGGTATTTAGCATATCAAGCTGCGATGGCCGAGTGGTTCAGGCCTGGTATTTAGCATAGCAAGCTGCGATGGCCGAGTGGTTAACGCCTGGTATTTAGCATAGCAAGCTGCGATGGCCGAGTGGTTAAGGCCTGGTATTTAGCATAGCAAGCTGCGATGGCCGAGTGGTTAAGGCCTGGTATTTAGCATAGCAAGCTGCGATAGCCGCCTGGTATTTAGCATAGCAAGCTGCGATGGCCGACTGGTTAAGGCGTTGGACTTGAAATCCAATGGGGTCTCCCCACGCAGGTTCGAACCCTGTTCACAGTGTTATGGAAAACTAGTCTTTCTTTTTAACATATACTTGGTGACTTGATATGGATAATGTCCTTAATACATGGAATTGTTCAGTGATGCAAGTGCTCAGAATATATTCTGCCTTGACAAACAGTTCAAATAGGCTCTTCAGTACAGATACTGTTGTTTTTGTTAGATTTACGATGGAAATACTGAGAGCCAGGTGGTTAAGTCCTCAGACTTGAAACCCAATTGGGTCTCCCTGCTCTTTTTAAAATCTTATTCTCAGTGAATAGTCCACTTGTACTTTCTCTGCACATAGTTTTTTGACTTGCACATTAAACTTCCAAACTTCACAGCTTTGGAAAGGACCGAGGTTACTTGGCGCAACAAGATCAATATGTCGTGCCATCAAGTTGACCATTTTACACCATGTTACGGCGTTCCTCTCTCTCTTCATAAGAAGAGGAGGTGTAGTGATTAAGCCAAAGCGCAGCGGGTTGTGAATACATGATTATTTATTAAATAAACAAAACAGACCAAACTAAGACGAAAACGAACTATACTTGATATAACTAACAAAATAACAAAACGATGTAGACAGACCTGAACAAACGAACTTACAAATACATGAAGCACGCCGACACAGGAACAGACTACATAAACGCACGAACAAACCGAAACAATCCCGTATGGTGTAACATTGACACAGAAACAGGAGACAATCACCCACAAACAAACAGTGAGAACACCCTACCTAAATATGACTCTTAATTAGAGGAGAACGCAAAACACCTGCCTCTAATTAAGAGCCATACCAGGCAACCAAAACCAACATAGAAACAGATAACATAGACTGCCCACCCAAAACTAACGCCCTGACCAATTACACATACAAAAACAACATAAAACTGGTCAGGACCGTTACACACCAATGATGTCTGTTTCCAAATCCCAGTCCCTTTACTTGCATTCCAACAGCTGCAATGGCCGAGTGCTTTAGACGTTGGACCTGACAACATGAAGACAAAGGTGCTTACTACTTCCCACAAGAAGAACAGAAGAAGAACAGGGGAACTTTCCGTGAGGATTCTGTACGGTGAAACAGCATGGAGACTTATAATAGGGATGTCTCACAAGTCATTAAAACACGAGTTATTAAAACACGAGTTATTAAAACACAAGTTATTAAAACACAAGTTATTAAAACACAAGTTATTAAAACACAAGTCATTAAAACACAAGTCATTAAAAAGTCATCGGCTTCAGTGTAACGGAGTAGTTTTTGAAATGTGTCCACAACAAGGACAACGGGAGACCACCTCGGAGAGGACAAAGGGAGACCACCTCAGAGAGGACAAAGGGAGACCACCTCGGAGAGGACAAAGGGAGACCACCTCGGAGAGGACAAAGGGAGACCACCTCGGAGAGGACAAAGGGAGACCACCTCGGAGAGGACAAAGGGAGACCACCTCGGAGAGCACAAAGGGAGACCACCTCGGAGAGGACAAAGGGAGACCACCTCGGAGAGGACAAAGGGAAACCACCTCGGAGAGGACAAAGGGAGACCACCTCGGAGAGGACAAAGGGAGACCACCTCGGAGAGGACTAAGGGAGACCACCTCGGAGAGGACTAAGGGAGACCACCTCGGAGAGGACAAAGGGAGACCACCTCGGAGAGGACAAAGGGAGACCACCTCGGAGAGGACAAAGGGAGACCACCTCGGAGAGGACAAAGGGAGACCACCTCGGAGAGGACACCCAGATTCATATCTTAGTGATCTGTCTGCATTGTGAAGCAGCGTGGAGGCACCTATAAATGATGATCAATCTTAGTTTTGAAAATCTGGACTTCACCAACAAAGTAGCCTCCTTCAAAGTTGCTTAAAACACAAGTCATTGGCTTCAGCCTTAAGGAGTGCTTTTTGAAGTGTGTGTTTAAAAAAAAAAAACTGCTTACTGAGCGTTTCTCAACTCCTGATGTAGAAGTTGATGTCAACTTGAAAACAGAGTGGAACTGACTAAGTGCTTACAATCTCCACCTCTGCTGCATTATACATGGTTCCACATCGATTCACTTCCTCTCTCAGGGTACAGTAATATAAATATAAGCAGGTTTTTCACAACATCACGATCCAGGTGGAAAAACACAAAGGAAGGGGAGGAGTTTGAACATTAGGAATAGTTTAAGCTGGACCTGTATAGGTACCCTCTGCATCCTTCCAGTCTTATCCGGTGTCCTGTGTGAATTTAAGTGTGCTCTCTCTAATTCTCTCTTTCTCTCTTTCTTTCTCTCTCTCTCAGAGGACCTGAGCCCTAGGACCATGCCTCAGGGCTACCTGACATGATGACTCCTTGCTGTCCCCAGTCCACCTGGCCGTGCTGCTGCTCCAGTTTCAACTGTTCTGCCTGCGGCTATGGAACCCTGACCTGTTCACCGGACGTGCTACCTGTCCCAGACCTGCTGTTTTCAACTCTCTAGAGAAAGCAAGAGCGGTAGAGATACTCTGAATGATCGGCTATGAAAAGCCAACTGACATTTACTCCTGAGGTGCTGACTTGTTGCACCTTCGACAACTACTGTGATTATTATTATTTGACCCTGCTGGTCATCTATGAACGTTTGAACATCTTGGCCATGTTCTGTTATAATCTCCACCCGGCACAGCCAGAAGAGGACTGACCACCCCTCATAGCCTGGTTCCTCTCTAGGTTTCTTCCTAGGTTTTGGCCTTTCTAGGGAGTTTTCCCTAGCCACCGTGCTTCTACACCTGCATTGCTTGTGTAACGGATGTGAAATGGCTAGCTAGTTAGCGGGTACGCGCTACTAGCGTTTCAATCAGTTACGTCACTTGCTCTGAAACCTAGAAGTAATGTTGCCCCTTGCTCTGCAAGGGCCGTGGCCTTTGTGGAGCGATGGGTAACGATGCTTCGTGGGCGACCGTTGTTGATGTGTGCAGAGGGTCCCTGGTTCGCGCCCGTGTCGGGGCGAGGGGACGGTTTAAAGTTATACTGTTACATTGATGCTGTTGACCCGGATCACTGGTTGCTGCGGAAAAGGAGGAGGTTGAAAGGGGGGTGAGTGTAACGGATGTGAAATGGCTAGCTAGTTAGCGTGTACGCGCTACTAGCGTTTCAATCGGTTACGTCACTTGCTCTGAAACCTAGAAGTAATGTTGCCCCTTGCTCTGCAAGGGCCGTGTCCTTTGTGGAGCGATGGGTAACGATGCTTCGTGGGAGACCGTTGTTGATGTGTGCAGAGGGTCCCTGGTTCGCGCCCGTGTCGGGGCGAGGGGACGGTTTAAAGTTATACTGTTACACTTGCTGTTTGGGGTTTTAGGCTGGGTTTCTGTACAGCACTTTAAGATATCAGCTGATGTAAGAAGGGCTATATAAATACATTTGATTTGATTTGAAGCTGGTTGAGAGAATGCCAAGAGTGTGCAAAGCTGTCATCAAGAAAAATGGTGGCTACTTTGAAGAATCTCAAATATGAAATATATTTTGATTTATTTAACACTTTTTTGGTTACTACATGATTCCATATGTGTTATTTCATAGTGTTGATGTCTTCACTATTATTCTACAATGTAGAAAATAGTAAAAATAAACAAAAACCCTTGGTGTGTTTTAGGTGTGTCCAAACTTTTGACTGGTAATGTATTTTAACAACTAGTGTGGAGATGGACAGCCAGATGGGGATATAGGTACAGACGGACAGCCAGATGGGGCTATAGGTACAGATGGACAGCCAGATGGGTCTATAGGTACAGATGGACAGCCAGATGGAATATAGCTACATATGGACAGCCAGATGGGGCTATAGGTACAGATGGACAGCCAGATGGAATATAGGTACAGATGGACAGCCAGATGGAATATAGGTACAGATGGACAGCCAGATGGAATATAGGTACAGATGGACAGCCAGATGGGTCTATAGGTACAGATGGACAGCCAGATGGGGCTATAGGTACAGATGGACAGCCAGATGGGGCTATAGGTACAGATGGACAGCCAGATGGGGCTATAGGTACAGATGGACAGCCAGATGGAATATAGGTACAGATGGACCGCCAGATGGAATATAGGTACAGATGGACAGCCAGATGGGGCTATAGGTACAAATGGACAGCCAGATAGGAAAATAGGTACAGATGGACAGCCAGATGGGTCTATAGGTACAGATGGACAGCCAGATGGGCCTATAGGTACAAATGGACAGCCAGATAGGAAAATAGGTACAGATGGACAGCCAGATGGGTCTATAGGTACAGATGGACAGCCAGATGGGTCTATAGGTACAGATGGACAGCCAGATGGGCCTATAGGTACAGATGGACAGCCAGATGGAATATAGGTACAGATGGACAGCCAGATGGGGCTATAGGTACAGATGGACAGCCAGATGGGGCTATAGGTACAGATGGACAGCCAGATGGGGCTATAGGTACAGATGGACAGCCAGATGGAATATAGGTACAGATGGACAGCCAGATGGGGCTATAGGTACAGATGGACAGCCAGATGGAATATAGGTACAGATGGACAGCCAGGTGGAATATAGGTACAGATGGACAGCCAGATGGGGCTATAGGTACAGTTGGACAGCCAGATGGAATATAGGTACAGATGGACAGCCAGATGGGTCTATAGGTACAGATGGACAGCCAGATGGAATATAGGTACAGATGGACAGCCAGATGGAATATAGGTACAGATGGACAGCCAGATGGAATATAGGTACAGATGGACAGCCAGATGGACCTATAGGTACAGATGGACAGCCAGATGGAATATAGGTACAGATGGACAGCCAGATGGGGCTATAGGTACAGATGGACAGCCAGATGGGGCTATAGGTACAGATGGACAGCCAGATGGGGCTATAGGTACAGATGGACAGCCAGATGGGGCTATAGGTACAGATGGACAGCCAGATGGAATATAGGTACAGATGGACAGCCAGGTGGAATATAGGCACAGATGGACAGCCAGATGGGGCTATAGGTACAGTTGGACAGCCAGATGGAATATAGGTACAGATGGACAGCCAGATGGGTCTATAGGTACAGATGGACAGCCAGATGGAATATAGGTACAGATGGACAGCCAGATGGAATATAGGTACAGATGGACAGCCAGATGGAATATAGGTATAGATGGACAGCCAGATGGAATATAGGTACAGATGGACAGCCAGATGGGGATATAGGTACAGATGGACAGCCAGATGGAATATTGGTACAGATGGACAGCCAGATGGGTCTATAGGTACAGATGGACAGCCAGATGGAATATAGGTACAGATGGACAGCCAGATGGAATATAGGTACAGATGGACAGCCAGATGGGGCTATAGGTACAGATGGACAGCCAGATGGGGCTATAGGTACAGATGGACAGCCAGATGGAATATAGGTACAGATGGACAGCCAGATGGGGCTATAGGTACAGATGGACAGCCAGATGGGGCTATAGGTACAGATGGACAGCCAGATGGGGCTATAGGTACAGATGGACAGCCAGATGGAATATAGGTACAGATGGACAGCCAGGTGGAATATAGGTACAGATGGACAGCCAGATGGAATATAGGTACAGATGGACAGCCAGATGGAATATAGGTACAGATGGACAGCCAGATGGGGCTATAGGTACAGATGGACAGCCAGATGGAATATAGGTACAGATGGACAGCCAGATGGAATATAGGTACAGATGGACAGCCAGATGGAATATAGGTACAGATGTACAGCCAGATGGAATATAGGTACAGATGGACAGCCAGATGGAATATAGGTACAGATGTACAGCCAGATGGGTCTATAGGTACAGATGGACAGCCAGATGGAATATAGCTACAGATGGACAGCCAGATGGAATATAGGTACAGATGGACAGCCAGATGGAATATAGGTACAGATGGACAGCCAGATGGGGCTATAGGTACAGATGTACAGCCAGATGGAATATAGGTACAGATGGACAGCCAGATGGGGATATAGGTACAGATGGACTGCCAGATGGGGCTATAGGTACAGATGGACAGCCATAACATGTACATTTCCTTACACATACACATGTACTGTACACACACTGACAGGAACACACACACACACTGACAGGAACACACACAGACACACACACTGACAGGAACACACAGACACTGACAGGAACACACACACACTGACAGGAACACTCACACACTGACAGGAACACACACACACTGTCAGGAACACACACACACTGACAGGAACACACACACACTGTCAGGAAATCTGATCCAGGTAATCTGATTCAGGTAATCTGATCCAGGTAATCTGAACCAGGTCATCTGATTCAGGTAATCTGATCCAGGTAATCTGAACCAGGTCATCTGAACCGGGTAATCTGAACCAGGTCATCTGAACCAGGTCATCTGATCCAGGTAATCTGATTCAGGTAATCTTATGCAGGTAATCTGATCCAGGTAATCTGATCCAGGTAATCTGAACCAGGTCATCTGAACCAGGTCATCTGATCCAGGTAATCTGATTCAGGTAATCTTATGCAGGTAATCTGAACCAGGTCATCTGAACCGGGTAATCTGAACCAGGTCATCTGAACCAGGTCATCTGATCCAGGTAATCTGATTCAGGTAATCTTATGCAGGTCATCTGAACCAGGTCATCTGATCCAGGTAATCTGATCCAGGTAATCTGATTCAGGTAATCTTATGCAGGTAATCTGATCCAGGTAATCTGATCCAGGTAATCTGATCCAGGTAATCTGAACCAGGTAATCTGATTCAGGTAATCTTATGCAGGTAATCTGATCCAGGTAATCTGATCCAGGTAATCTGAACCAGGTAATCTGGATTTGCAGTGGGTCTGTGTACCAAATGACAAGATATTCCGTATGTAGTGTACTACTTTTGACTAGGACCCATAGGGAACAGGGTGTCCTTTAATCGGGACACAAACTACAATAATTCATCAAAGGGGTTAAGAATGAGTACTAAAGAAGAGAAGAACCCTCTATCACACACAGTCATATTTAAATGGGTTAGTGATTCATAAACATGGATGGAGAAAGACATTAACTCTGAGAAACAAAAAGCTTGTCTCATTTGTACCCTGTAGTGCTGGATTCAGGGCAGATTAATGGCTGGATTCAGGGCAGATTAAGGGCTGGATTCAGGGCAGATTTAAAAAAATTGATTCAGGGTAGATTAAGTGTTGATTTCAGAGCAGATTAAGTGCTGGATTCAGTTTAGATTAAGAGCTGGACTCAGGGCAGATTAAGGGCTGACTCAAGGCAGATTAATGGCTGGATTCAGGGCAGAGTCAGGGCAGATTAAGTGTTGGATTCAAGGCAGATTAATGGCTGGATTCAGGGCAGATTACTGGCTGGATTCAGGGCAGAGTCAGAGCAGATTAAGTGCTGGATTCAGGGCAGATTAAGGGCTGGATTCAGGGCAGAGTCAGGGCAGATTTAAAACTGAATTCAGGGTAGATTAAGTGTTGATTTCAGGGCAGATTAAGTGCTGGATTCAGTTTAGATTAAGTGCTGGACTCAGGGCAGATTAAGGGCTGGATTCAAGGCAGATTAAGGGCTGGATTCAAGGCAGACTGAGGACCCTACTCCCTGTAGGGTGGTCTAGACTCCCTGTAGGGTTAAAGGAGAGGAGAGTGTTTATCAGCAGGGGGGTCTATAGGGGGGTCTAAACTCTCTGTAGGGGGATCTAGACTCTCTGTAGGGTGGTCCAGACTCTCTGTAGGGGGTCTACTCTCTGTAATGTGGTCTAGAATCTCTGTAGGGGGGTCTAAACTCTCTGTAGGGGGGTCTAGACTCCCTGTAGGGTTAAAGGAGAGGAGAGTGTTTATCAGCAGAACCCCTAGTCTCAGTTCTCTGAGGAGGTCTTAAAGGAGAGGAGAGTGTTTATGAGCAGAACCCCTAGTCTCAGTTCTCTGAGGAGGTCTTAAAGGAGAGGAGAGTGTTTATCAGCAGAACCCCTAGTCTCAGTTCTCTGAGGAGGTCTTAAGTGCTGGATTCAGGGCAGAGTCAGGGCAGATTTAAAACTGAATTCAGGGTAGATTAAGCGTTGATTTCAGGGCAGATTAAGTGCTGGATTCAGTTTAGATTAAGTGCTGGATTCAGTTTAGATTAAGAGCTGGACTCAGGGCAGATTAAGGGCTGGATTCAAGGCAGATTAAGGGCTGGATTCAAGGCAGAGTCAGGGCAGATTAAGTGCTGGATAAAGGTTTGATTAAGAGCTGGATTCAGGGCAGATTAAGGGCTGGATTCAGTTTAGATTAAGAGCTGGCTTCAGGGCAGATTAAGGGCTGGATTCAAGGCAGATTAAGGGCTGGATTCAAGGCAGACTGAGGACTGGATTCAGGACCTATTAACGTTTGGATTCAGGGCAGATTAAAGGCTGGATTCAGGGCAGAGTCAGGGCATATTTAAAAAAATGGATTCAGGGCAGTTTAAATTGGATTTAGGGTAGATTAAGAGCTGGACTCATTGCAGATTCGGGACTGGACTCAGGGCAGATTAAGGGCTGGAGTCAGAGCAGATTAAGGGCTGATTTATTGCAGAGCCAGGGAAGATTAAAAACTGGATTCAGGGCAGAATAAGGGATGATTCAGGGAAGATTAAGGGCTGGATTTATTGCAGAGTCAGGGCAGAATAAAAAATGGATTAAGGTCAGATTAAGGGATGATTCAGGGAAGATTAAGGCCTGGATTCAGGGCAGATTAAGGGATGATTCAGGGAAGATTAAGGGCTGGATTTATTGCAGAGTCAGGGCAGAATAAAAAATGGATTAAGGTCAGATTAAGGGATGATTCAGGGAAGATTAAGGCCTGGATTCAGGGCAGATTAAGTGCTGGATTCAAGACAGAGTCCGTGAAGATTAAAAACTGGATTCAAGGCAGATTAAGGGCTGGATTCAGGGCAGATTAACGGCTGGACTCAGGGCAGATTATGGTCTGAACTCACTGTTGATTGGGGGATGGACTAAATGCAGATTAACGGCTGGACTCAGGGCAGATTATGGTCTGAACTCACTGTTGATTGGGGGATGGACTAAATGCAGATTAAGGGCTGGACTCAGGGCAGACATACACACAAACATACACACACAAACTGACCATCCTACCGATCCTCGACTTCCGCGATGTCATTTACAAAATAGCCTCGCTTCATACTCGTCGCCAAACCCACTGGCTTCGGGTCATCTACAAGTCTTTGCTAGGTAAAGCCCCGCCTTATCGCAGCTCACTGGTCACCATAGCAGCACCCACCCGTAGCATGCGCTCCAGCAGGTATATCTCACTTGTCACCCCCAAAGCCAAGTCCTCCTTTGGCCTCCTTTCCTTCCAGTTCTCTGCTGCCAATGACTGGAACGAACTGCAAAAATCACTGAAGCTGGAGACTCTTATCTCCCTCACTAGCTTTAAGCACCAGCTGTCAGAGCAGCTCACAGATCACTGCAGCTGTACATAGCCCATCTGTAAATAGCCCATCCAACTACCTCATCCCCATACTGTATTTATTTATTTATTTTGCTCCTTTGCACCCCAGTATCTCTACTTGCACATTCATCTTCTGCACATCCTACCATTCCAGTGTTTAATTTCTAAATTGTAATTACTTCGCCATCATGGCCTATTTATTGCCTTACCTCTCTTATCCTACCTCATTTGCACTCACTGTACATAGATTTTTCTATTGTGTTATTGACTGTACGTTCGTTTATGTGTAACTCTGTGTTGTTGTATGTGTCAAACTGCTTTGCTTTATCTTGGCCAGGTCGCAGTTGTAAATGAGAACTTGTTCTCAACTAGCCTACCTGGTAAAATAAAGGTTAAATAAAATAAAAACAGTATAAATAAACACACACAAACACTAGACACATTGTATTGTTGTTGAAGTCAATGTGACTCCGTTTTGTGGTCTCCTCACGGTGAACCAGCAGGTGTCTGCATTACAGACACCCCTGAGTGATACATTGCTACCCTTGCATCATGCTATTACCACGTCACCCCTCTTCTGTTTTTTATTTGGCTTGTCTACATCAACCACTCTGTGAATGTGGAAACACAAAACATTTACAAGGCTGTCTTCTTGAGATGCTGAAAACACATTACTGCTCTCCTTCCTTATCTTTCCACAGGTACATTTTAGACCGGCCATGTTCTATTGGCTATTTTGGATACACACCGTGTCCCCAGTCCTATGTTTCTGATATAGCAGCATACCACCCTGCATACCACTGCTGGTTTGCTTCTGAAGCTAAGCAGGGTTGGTCCTGGTCAGTCCCTGGATGGTAGACCAGATGCTGCTGGAAGTGGTGTTGGAGGGCCAGTAGGAGGCACTCTTTCCTCTGGTCTAAAAGATATCCCAATGCCCCAGGGCAGTGATTGGGGACACTGTCCTGTATACTTATCGTAAGAGTAGGGGTGTTAACCCCGGTGTCCTGGCTAAATTCCCAATCTGGCCCTCAAACCATCATGGTCACCTAATAATCCCCAGTTTACAATTGGCTCATTCATCCCCCTCCTCTCCCCTGTAACTATTCCCCAGGTCGTTGCTGCAAATGAGAACGTGTTCTCAGTCAACTTATCTGGTAAAATAACGGTAAAATAAATAAATAAAATAGCTCAGGAACATGAACCACCCTCTATTCTACAACACATGAACACCCCTGTGTCTGATTGCTGAAACCACATGAGGATTAATATGTTTCCAGAGGCAGAATGCCTGTCCTCGTGGCTAACCAATCAAACTCCACTAACTGATACGTTTTCATTGGATTCTATGGAAAACTGAAGTCCCCTGAACTACCCTACCCCTAACCCTATCCCCTGAGCTACCCTACCCTACCCTAACCCTACCCCCTGAGCTACCCTACCCTACCCTACCCTAACCCTACCCCCTGAGCTACCCTACCCTACCCCTACCCCCTGAGCTACCCTAACCCTACCCCCTGAGCTACCCTACCCTACCCTAACCCTACGCCCTGAGCTACCCTAACCCTACGCCCTGAGCTACCCTAACCCTACGCCCTGAGCTACCCTAACCCTACCCCCTGAACAACCCTACCCCTAACCCTACCCCCTGAGCTACCCTACCCTAACCCTACCCCCTGAGCTACCCTACCCCTAACCCTACCCCCTGAGCTACCCTACCCCTAACCCTACCCCCTGAGCTACCCTACCCTACCCTAACCCTACCCCCTGAGCTACCCTACCCCTAACACTACCGTCTGAGCTACCCTACCCTACCCCCTGAGCTACCCTACCCCTAACCCTACCCCCTGAGCTACCCTAACCCTACCCCATGAGCTACCCTACCATTAACCCTACCCCCTGAGTTACCCTAACCCTACCCCCTGAGCTACCCTACCCCTAACCCTACCCCCTGAGCTACCCTAACCCTACCCCCTGAGCAACCCTACCCCTAACCCTACCCCCTGAACAACCCTACCCCTAACCCTACCCCCTGAGCTACCCTACCCCTAATCCCTGAGTTACCCTAACCCTACCCCCTGAGCTACCCTACCCCTAACCCTACCCCCTGAGCTACCCTACCCCCAATCCCTGAGTTACCCTAACCCTACCCCCTGAGCTACCCTACCCTAACCCTACCCCCTGAGCCACCCTACCCCTAACCCTACCCCCTGAACTACCCTACCCCCTGAACTACCCTACCCCCTGAGCCAACCTACCCCTAACCCTACCCCCTGAGCTACCCTACCCCTACTCCCTGAGCTACCCTACCCCTACCCCCAGAGCTACCCTACCCCTACCCCCAGAGCTACCCTACCCCTAACCCTAACCCTACCCCCTGAGCCACCCTACCCTACCCCTACTCCCTGAGCTACCCTACCCCTACCCCCTGAGCTACCCTACCCTACCCTAACCCTACCCCCTGAGCTACCCTACCCCTAACCCTACCCCCTGAGCTACCCTACCCCTAATCCCTGAGCTACCCTACCACTAACCCTACCCCCTCACCCTACCCCCTAACCCTTGCTAGCTAATGAAAACATTGCAATCGGTCTAAAGTCAATTTGACCACACGATCATGATGGCAAAGTTGTTTCCTACTTTAGTTGTTTCCTACTTTCTATCTTCCTACTTTAGCAACGTCATCGTATTTCCAGGACACTATCGTGTAATTGAGTCAAAACAGACGTTAGCCTTTGTCCAGAATGACTGGGCGTATAACAACTTTCTGGCGCCGCCAGCAGAGGGCGGCTTTGATAACGTTGATAACAATGGTATGACGCGACCTTCGTGACGGAAGTGAAACCTATGAATAGTACTTCCTACTGTGTGTGGGTCAGTAACAGCCCTTCCTACTGTCTGTGGGTCAGTAACAGCCCTTCCTACTGTATGTGGGTCAGTAACAGCCCTTCCTACTGTCTGTGGGTCAGTAACAGCCCTTCCTACTGTCTGTGGGTCAGTAACAGCCCTTCCTACTGTATGTGGGTCAGTAACAGCCCTTCCTACTGTATGTGGGTCAGTAACAGCCCTTCCTACTGTATGTGGGTCAGTAACAGCCCTTCCTACTGTATGTGGGTCAGTAACAGCCCTACCTACTGTATGTGGGTCAGTAACAGCCCTTCCTACTGTATGTGGGCCAGTAACATCCCTACCTACTGTATGTGGGTCAGTAACAGCCCTTCCTACTGTATGTGGGCCAGTAACAGCCCTACCTACTGAATGTGGGTCAGTAACAGCCCTTCCTACTGTATGTGGGTCAGTAACAGCCCTTCCTACTGTATGTGGGTCAGTAGCAGCCCTTCCTACTGTATGTGGGTCAGTAACAGCCCTTCCTACTGTATGTGGGTCAGTAACAGCCCTACCTACTGTATGTGGGTCAGTAACAGCCCTTCCTACTGTATGTGGGTCAGTAACAGCCCTTCCTACTGTATGTGGGTCAGTAACAACCCTTCCTACTGTATGTGGGTCAGTAACAGCCCTTCCTACTCTATGTGGGTCAGTAACAGCCCTTTCTACTGTATGTGGGTCAGTAACAGCCCTTTCTGTCTGTGGGTCAGTAACAGCCCTTCCTACTGTATGTGGGTCAGTAAAAGCCCTTTCTGTATGTGGGTCAGTAACAGCCCTTTCTGTATGTGGGTCAGTAACAGCCCTTCCTACTGTATGTGGGTCAGTAACAGCCCTTCCTGTATGTGGGTCAGTAACAGCCCTTCCTACTGTATGTGGGTCAGTAACAGCCCTTCCTACTGTATGTGGGTCAGTAACAGCCCTTCCTACTGTATGTGGGTCAGTAACAGCCCTTCCTACTGTATGTGGGTCAGTAACAGCCCTTCCTACTGTATGTGGGTCAGTAACAGCCCTTCCTACTGTATGTGGGTCAGTAACAACCCTACCTACTGTATGTGGGTCAGTAACAGCCCTTCCTACTGTATGTGGGTCAGTAACAGCCCTTCCTACTGTCTGTGGGTCAGTAACAGCCCTTCCTACTGTCTGTGGGTCAGTAACAGCCCTTCCTACTGTCTGTGGGTCAGTAACAGCCCTTCCTACTGTATGTGGGTCAGTAACAGCCCTTCCTACTGTATGTTGGTCAGTAACAGCCCTTCCTACTGTATGTGGGTCAGTAACAGCCCTTCCTACTGTCTGTGGGTCAGTAACAGCCCTTCCTACTGTCTGTGGGTCAGTAACAGCCCTTCCTACTGTATGTGGGTCAGTAACAGCCCTTCCTACTGTATGTGGGTCAGTAACAGCCCTTCCTACTGTATGTTGGTCAGTAACAGCCCTTACTACTGTATGTGGGTCAGTAACAGCCCTTCCTACTGTATGTGGGTCAGTAACAGCCCTTCCTACTGTATGTGGGTCAGTAACAGCCCTTCCTACTGTATGTGGGTCAGTAACAACCCTTCCTACTGTATGTGGGTCAGTAACAGCCCTTCCTACTGTATGTGGGTCAGTAACAGCCCTTCCTACTGTATGTGGGTCAGTAACAGCCCTTCCTACTGTATGTGGGTCAGTAACAGCCCTTTCTACTGTATGTGGGTCAGTAACAGCCCTTCCTACTGTATGTGGGTCAGTAACAACCCTTCCTACTGTCTGTGGGTCAGTAACAGCCCTTCCTACTGTATGTGGGTCAGTAACAGCCCTTCCTACTGTATGTGGGTCAGTAACAGCCCTTTCTGTCTGTGGGTCAGTAACAGCCCTTCCTACTGTATGTGGGTCAGTAACAGCCCTTCCTACTGTATGTGGGTCAGTAACAGCCCTTTCTACTGTATGTGGGTCAGTAACAGCCCTTTCTGTCTGTGGGTCAGTAACAGCCCTTCCTACTGTATGTGGGTCAGTAACAGCCCTTCCTACTGTCTGTGGGTCAGTAACAGCCCTTCCTACTGTATGTGGGTCAGTAACAGCCCTTCCTACTGTCTGTGGGTCAGTAACAGCCCTTCCTACTGTATGTGGGTCAGTAACAACCCTTCCTACTGTATGTGGGTCAGTAACAGCCCTTCCTACTGTATGTGGGTCAGTAACAGCCCTTCCTACTGTATGTGGGTCGGTAACAGCCCTTCCTACTGTATGTGGGTCAGTAACAGCCCTTTCTACTGTATGTGGGTCAGTAACAGCCCTTCCTACTGTCTGTGGGTCAGTAACAGCCCTTCCTACTGTATGTGGGTCAGTAACAACCCTTCCTACTGTATGTGGGTCAGTAACAGCCCTTCCTACTGTATGTGGGTCAGTAACAGCCCTTCCTACTGTATGTGGGTCAGTAACAGCCCTTCCTACTGTCTGTGGGTCAGTAACAGCCCTTCCTACTGTATGTGGGTCAGTAACAGCCCTTCCTACTGTATGTGGGTCAGTAACAGCCCTTTCTAATGTATGTGGGTCAGTAACAACCCTTCCTACTGTATGTGGGTCAGTAACAGCCCTTCCTACTGTATGTGGGTCAGTAACAGCCCTTCCTACTGTGTGTGGGTCAGTAACAGCCCTTCCTACTGTCTGTGGGTCAGTAACAGCCCTTCCTACTGTCTGTGGGTCAGTAACAGCCCTTCCTACTGTCTGTGGGTCAGTAACAGCCCTTCCTACTGTATGTGGGTCAGTAACAGCCCTTTCTAATGTATGTGGGTCAGTAACAACCCTTCCTACTGTATGTGGGTCAGTAACAGCCCTTCCTACTGTATGTGGGTCAGTAACAGCCCTTCCTACTGTGTGTGGGTCAGTAACAGCCCTTCCTACTGTGTGTGGGTCAGTAACAGCCCTTCCTACTGTATGTGGGTCAGTAACAGCCCTTCCTACTGTATGTGGGTCAGTAACAGCCCTTCCTACTGTATGTGGGTCAGTAACAGCCCTTCCTACTGTATGTGGGTCAGTGACAGCCCTTCCTACTGTATGTGGGTCAGTAACAGCCCTTCCTACTGTGTGTGGGTCAGTAACAGCCCTTCCTACTGTCTGTGGGTCAGTAACAACCCTTCCTACTGTATGTGGGTCAGTAACAGACCTTCCTACTGTGTGTGGGTCAGTAACAGCCCTTCCTACTGTATGTGGGTCAGTAACAGCCCTTGCTACTGTATGTGGGTCAGTAACAGCCCTTGCTACTGTCTGTGGGTCAGTAACAGCCCTTCCTACTGTATGTGGGCCAGTAACAGCCCTTCCTACTGTATGTGGGTCAGTAACAGCCCTTCCTACTGTATGTGGGTCAGTAACAGCCCTTCCTACTGTATGTGGGTCAGTAACAGCCCTTTCTGTATGTGGGTCAGTAACAGCCCTTCCTACTGTATGTGGGTCAGTAACAACCCTTCCTACTGTATGTGGGTCAGTAACAGCCCTTCCTACTGTCTGTGGGTCAGTAACAGCCCTTCCTACTGTCTGTGGGTCAGTAACAGCCCTTTCTGTATGTGGGTCAGTAACAGCCCTTTCTGTATGTGGGTCAGTAACAGCCCTTCCTACTGTATGTGGGTCAGTAACAGCCCTTCCTACTGTATGTGGGCCAGTAACAGCCCTACCTACTGTATGTGGGTCAGTAACAGCCCTTCCTACTGTATGTGGGCCAGTAACAGCCCTACCTACTGTATGTGGGTCAGTAACAGCCCTTCCTACTGTATGTGGGTCAGTAACAGCCCTTCCTACTGTCTGTGGGTCAGTAACAGCCCTTCCTACTGTATGTGGGTCAGTAACAACCCTTCCTACTGTCTGTGGGTCAGTAACAGCCCTTCCTACTGTCTGTGGGTCAGTAACAGCCCTTCCTACTGTATGTGGGTCAGTAACAGCCCTTCCTACTGTATGTGGGTCAGTAACAGCCCTTCCTACTGTCTGTGGGTCAGTAACAGCCCTTCCTACTGTATGTGGGTCAGTAACAACCCTTCCTACTGTCTGTGGGTCAGTAACAGCCCTTCCTACTGTCTGTGGGTCAGTAACAGCCCTTCCTACTGTCTGTGGGTCAGTAACAGCCCTTTCTGTATGTGGGTCAGTAACAGCCCTTCCTACTGTCTGTGGGTCAGTAACAGCCCTTTCTGTATGTGGGTCAGTAACAGCCCTTTCTGTATGTGGGTCAGTAACAGCCCTTCCTACTGTCTGTGGGTCAGTAACAGCCCTTTCTGTATGTGGGTCAGTAACAGCCCTTCCTACTGTCTGGGCGTCAGTAACAGCCCTTCCTACTGTATGTGGGTCAGTAACAGCCCTACCTACTGTATGTGGGTCAGTAACAGCCCTTCCTACTGTATGTGGGTCAGTAACAGCCCTTCCTACTGTATGTGGGTCAGTAACAACCCTTCCTACTGTATGTGGGTCAGTAACAGCCCTTCCTACTCTATGTGGGTCAGTAACAGCCCTTTCTACTGTATGTGGGTCAGTAACAGCCCTTTCTGTCTGTGGGTCAGTAACAGCCCTTCCTACTGTATGTGGGTCAGTAAAAGCCCTTTCTGTATGTGGGTCAGTAACAGCCCTTTCTGTATGTGGGTCAGTAACAGCCCTTCCTACTGTATGTGGGTCAGTAACAGCCCTTCCTGTATGTGGGTCAGTAACAGCCCTTCCTACTGTATGTGGGTCAGTAACAGCCCTTCCTACTGTATGTGGGTCAGTAACAGCCCTTCCTACTGTATGTGGGTCAGTAACAGCCCTTCCTACTGTATGTGGGTCAGTAACAGCCCTTCCTACTGTATGTGGGTCAGTAACAGCCCTTCCTACTGTATGTGGGTCAGTAACAGCCCTTCCTACTGTATGTGGGTCAGTAACAACCCTACCTACTGTATGTGGGTCAGTAACAGCCCTTCCTACTGTATGTGGGTCAGTAACAGCCCTTCCTACTGTATGTGGGTCAGTAACAGCTCTTCCTACTGTCTGTGGGTCAGTAACAGCCCTTCCTACTGTCTGTGGGTCAGTAACAGCCCTTCCTACTGTATGTGGGTCAGTAACAGCCCTTCCTACTGTATGTGGGTCAGTAACAGCCCTTCCTACTGTCTGTGGGTCAGTAACAGCCCTTTCTACTGTATGTGGGTCAGTAACAGCCCTTCCTACTGTATGTGGGTCAGTAACAACCCTTCCTACTGTCTGTGGGTCAGTAACAGCCCTTCCTACTGTATGTGGGTCAGTAACAGCCCTTCCTACTGTATGTGGGTCAGTAACAGCCCTTTCTGTCTGTGGGTCAGTAACAGCCCTTCCTACTGTATGTGGGTCAGTAACAGCCCTTCCTACTGTATGTGGGTCAGTAACAGCCCTTTCTACTGTATGTGGGTCAGTAACAGCCCTTTCTGTCTGTGGGTCAGTAACAGCCCTTCCTACTGTATGTGGGTCAGTAACAGCCCTTCCTACTGTCTGTGGGTCAGTAACAGCCCTTCCTACTGTCTGTGGGTCAGTAACAGCCCTTCCTACTGTCTGTGGGTCAGTAACAGCCCTTCCTACTGTATGTGGGTCAGTAACAACCCTTCCTACTGTATGTGGGTCAGTAACAGCCCTTCCTACTGTATGTGGGTCAGTAACAGCCCTTCCTACTGTATGTGGGTCGGTAACAGCCCTTCCTACTGTATGTGGGTCAGTAACAGCCCTTTCTACTGTATGTGGGTCAGTAACAGCCCTTCCTACTGTCTGTGGGTCAGTAACAGCCCTTCCTACTGTATGTGGGTCAGTAACAACCCTTCCTACTGTATGTGGGTCAGTAACAGCCCTTCCTACTGTATGTGGGTCAGTAACAGCCCTTCCTACTGTATGTGGGTCAGTAACAGCCCTTCCTACTGTCCGTGGGTCAGTAACAGCCCTTCCTACTGTATGTGGGTCAGTAACAGCCCTTCCTACTGTATGTGGGTCAGTAACAGCCCTTTCTAATGTATGTGGGTCAGTAACAACCCTTCCTACTGTATGTGGGTCAGTAACAGCCCTTCCTACTGTATGTGGGTCAGTAACAGCCCTTCCTACTGTGTGTGGGTCAGTAACAGCCCTTCCTACTGTCTGTGGGTCAGTAACAGCCCTTCCTACTGTATGTGGGTCAGTAACAGCCCTTTCTAATGTATGTGGGTCAGTAACAACCCTTCCTACTGTATGTGGGTCAGTAACAGCCCTTCCTACTGTATGTGGGTCAGTAACAGCCCTTCCTACTGTGTGTGGGTCAGTAACAGCCCTTCCTACTGTGTGTGGGTCAGTAACAGCCCTTCCTACTGTATGTGGGTCAGTAACAGCCCTTCCTACTGTATGTGGGTCAGTAACAGCCCTTCCTACTGTATGTGGGTCAGTAACAGCCCTTCCTACTGTATGTGGGTCAGTAACAGCCCTTCCTACTGTGTGTGGGTCAGTAACAGCCCTTCCTACTGTCTGTGGGTCAGTAACAACCCTTCCTACTGTATGTGGGTCAGTAACAGCCCTTTCTGTATGTGGGTCAGTAACAGCCCTTTCTGTCTGTGGGTCAGTAACAGCCCTTCCTACTGTATGTGGGTCAGTAACAGCCCTTCCTACTGTGTGTGGGTCAGTAACAGCCCTTCCTACTGTATGTGGGTCAGTAACAGCCCTTGCTACTGTCTGTGGGTCAGTAACAGCCCTTCCTACTGTATGTGGGCCAGTAACAGCCCTTCCTACTGTATGTGGGTCAGTAACAGCCCTTCCTACTGTATGTGGGTCAGTAACAGCCCTTCCTACTGTATGTGGGTCAGTAACAGCCCTTTCTGTATGTGGGTCAGTAACAGCCCTTCCTACTGTATGTGGGTCAGTAACAACCCTTCCTACTGTATGTGGGTCAGTAACAGCCCTTCCTACTGTCTGTGGGTCAGTAACAGCCCTTCCTACTGTCTGTGGGTCAGTAACAGCCCTTTCTGTATGGTCTAAACTCTCTGTAGGGGGGTCTAAACTCTCTGTAGGGGGGGTCTAAACTCTCTGTAGGGGGTGGTCTAAACTCTCTGTAGGGGGGGGGTCTAAACTCTCTGTAGGGAGGTCTAGACTCTGTAGGGGGGTCTAGACTCTGTAGGGTGGTCTAGACTATCTGTAGGGGGGTCTAGACTCTGTAGGGGGGTCTAGACTCTCTGTAGGGGGGTCTAAACTCTTTAGGGGGGTCTAGACTCTCTGTAGGGGGGTCTAGACTCTCTGTAGGGGGTCTACTCTCTGTAATGTGGTCTAGAATCTCTGTAGGGGGGGTCTAAACTCTCTGTAGGGGGGTCTAGACTCTCTGTAGGGGGGTCTAAACTCTTTAGGGGGTCTAGACTCTCTGTAGGGGGGTCTAAACTCTCTGTAGGGGGGTCTAGACTCTGTAGGGGGGTCTAGACTCTCTGTAGGGGGGTCTAGACTCTCTGTAGGGGGGTCTAGACTCTCTGTAGGGGGGTCTAAACTCTCTGTAGGGGGGTCTAGACTCTGTAGGGGGTCTAAACTCTCTGTAGGGGGGGTCTAAACTCTCTGTAGGGGGTGGTCTAAACTCTCTGTAGGGGGGGGGGGTCTAAACTCTCTGTAGGGGGGTCTAGACTCTGTAGGGGGGTCTAGACTCTCTGTAGGGTGGTCTAGACTATCTGTAGGGGGGTCTAAACTCTCTGTAGGGGGGTCTAGACTCTCTGTAGGGGGTCTACTCTCTGTAATGTGGTCTAGAATCTCTGTAGGGGGGTCTAAACTCTCTGTAGGGGGGTCTAGACTCTGTAGGGGGGTCTAGACTCTCTGTAGGGGGGTCTAAACTCTCTGTAGGGGGGTCTAGACTCTCTGTAGGGGGTCTACTCTCTGTAATGTGGTCTAGAATCTCTGTAGGGGGGTCTAAACTCTCTGTAGGGGGGTCTAGACTCTGTAGGGGGGTCTAAACTCTTTAGGGGGGTCTAGACTCTCTGTAGGGGGGTCTAGACTCTCTGTAGGGGGGTCTAAACTCTCTGTAGGGGGGTCTAAACTCTCTGTAGGGGGGTCTAGACTCTGTAGGGGGGTCTAGACTCTCTGTAGGGGGGTCTAGACTCTCTGTAGGGGGGTCTAAACTCTCTGTAGGGGGGTCTAGACTCTGTAGGGGGTCTAAACTCTCTGTAGGGGGGGTCTAAACTCTCTGTAGGGGGTGGTCTAAACTCTCTGTAGGGGGGGGGTCTAAACTCTCTGTAGGGGGGTCTAGACTCTGTAGGGGGGTCTAGACTCTCTGTAGGGTGGTCTAGACTATCTGTAGGGGGGTCTAAACTCTCTGTAGGGGGGTCTAGACTCTGTAGGGTGGTCTAGTGTAAAGTCTGGTTGCGTCTCAAACAGCACCCTATTCCCTATACAGAGCCTCTAAAGGGAATAGGGACTTCCTCTCTGTGTAATGTCTGTCTTGGACCAGGGGGATGTTGTTGTAGTGTTTATGAGCAGTATAAACCCCTAGTCTCAGTTCTCTGAGGAAGTCTTAAAGGAGAGGAGAGTGTTAATGAGCAGTATAAACCCCTAGTCTCAGTTCTCTGAGGTCTTAAAGGAGAGGAGAGTGTTTATCAGCAGTATAAACCCCTAGTCTCAGTTCTCTGAGGTCTTAAAGGAGAGGAGAGTGTTTATCAGCAGAACCCCTAGTCTCAGTTCTATGAGGAGGTCTTAAAGGAGAGGAGAGTGTTTATGAGCAGTATAAACCCCTAGTCTCAGTTCTATGAGGAGGTCTTAAAGGAGAGGAGAGTGTTAATGAGCAGTATAAACCCCTAGTCTCAGTTCTCTGAGGAAGTCTTAAAGGAGAGGAGAGTGTTAATGAGCAGTATAAACCCCTAGTCTCAGTTCTCTGAGGAAGTCTTAAAGGAGAGGAGAGTGTTTATGAGCAGTATAAACCCCTAGTCTCAGTTCTCTGAGGTCTTAAAGGAGAGGAGAGTGTTTATGAGCAGAACCCCTAGTCTCAGTTCTATGAGGAGGTCTTAAAGGAGAGGAGAGTGTTTATGAGCAGTATAAACCCCTAGTCTCAGTTCTATGAGGAGGTCTTAAAGGAGAGGAGAGTGTTAATGAGCAGTATAAACCCCTAGTCTCAGTTCTCTGAGGTCTTAAAGGAGAGGAGAGTGTTTATCAGCAGTATAAACCCCTAGTCTCAGTTCTCTGAGGTCTTAAAGGAGAGGAGAGTGTTTATGAGCAGTATAAACCCCTAGTCTCAGTTCTCTGAGGTCTTAAAGGAGAGGAGAGTGTTAATGAGCAGTATAAACCCATAGTCTCAGTTCTCTGAGGAGGTCTTAAAGGAGAGGAGAGTGTTAATGAGCAGTATAAACCCCTAGTCTCAGTTCTCTGAGGAGGTCTTAAAGGAGAGGAGAGTGTTTATCAGCAGTATAAACCCCTAGTCTCAGTTCTCTGAGGTCTTAAAGGAGAGGAGAGTGTTTATGAGCAGTATAAACCCCTAGTCTCAGTTCTCTGAGGTCTTAAAGGAGAGGAGAGTGTTAATGAGCAGTATAAACCCCTAGTCTCAGTTCTCTGAGGAGGTCTTAAAGGAGAGGAGAGTGTTTATCAGCAGTATAAACCCCTAGTCTCAGTTCTCTGAGGAAGTCTTAAAGGAGAGGAGAGTGTTTATGAGCAGAACCCCTAGTCTCAGTTCTCTGAGGAGGTCTTAAAGGAGAGGAGAGTGTTTATCAGCAGTATAAACCCCTAGTCTCAGTGGTCTGAGGAAGTCTTAAAGGAGAGGAGAGTGTTAATGAGCAGTATAAACCCCTAGTCTCAGTTCTCTGAGGAAGTCTTAAAGGAGAGGAGAGTGTTAATGAGCAGTATAAACCCCTAGTCTCAGTTCTCTGAGGAGGTCTTAAAGGAGAGGAGAGTGTTAATGAGCAATATAAACCCCTAGTCTCAGTTCTCTGAGGAGGTCTTAAAGGAGAGTGTTTATCAGCAGTATAAACCCCTAGTCTCAGTTCTCTGAGGAAGTCTTAAAGGAGAGGAGAGTGTTAATGAGCAGTATAAACCCCTAGTCTCAGTTCTCTGAGGAAGTCTTAAAGGAGAGGAGAGTGTTTATGAGCAGTATAAACCCCTAGTCTCAGTTCTCTGAGGTCTTAAAGGAGAGGAGAGTGTTTATCAGCAGTATAAACCCCTAGTCTCAGTTCTCTGAGGTCTTAAAGGAGAGAGTGTTTATGAGCAGTATAAACCCCTAGTCTCAGTTCTATGAGGAAGTCTTAAAGGAGAGGAGAGTGTTTATCAGCAGTATAAACCCCTAGTCTCAGTTCTCTGAGGAAGTCTTAAAGGAGAGGAGAGTGTTTATCAGCAGTATAAACCCATAGTCTCAGTTCTCTGAGGAGGTCTTAAAGGAGAGGAGAGTGTTTATCAGCAGTATAAACCCCTAGTCTCAGTTCTCTGAGGAGGTCTTAAAGGAGAGGAGAGTGTTAATGAGCAGTATAAACCCCTAGTCTCAGTTCTCTGAGGAAGTCTTAAAGGAGAGGAGAGTGTTTATGAGCAGTATAAACCCCTAGTCTCAGTTCTCTGAGGTCTTAAAGGAGAGGAGAGTGTTTATCAGCAGAACCCCTAGTCTCAGTTCTCTGAGGAGGTCTTAAAGGAGAGGAGAGTGTTAATGAGCAATATAAACCCCTAGTCTCAGTTCTCTGAGGAGGTCTTAAAGGAGAGGAGAGTGTTTATGAGCAGTATAAACCCCTAGTCTCAGTTCTCTGAGGTCTTAAAGGAGAGGAGAGTGTTAATGAGCAGTATAAACCCCTAGTCTCAGTTCTCTGAGGAGGTCTTAAAGGAGAGGAGAGTGTTAATGAGCAATATAAACCCCTAGTCTCAGTTCTCTGAGGAGGTCTTAAAGGAGAGGAGAGTGTTTATGAGCAGTATAAACCCCTAGTCTCCGTTCTCTGAGGTCTTAAAGGAGAGGAGAGTGTTAATGAGCAGTATAAACCCCTAGTCTCAGTTCTCTGAGGAGGTCTTAAAGGAGAGTGTTTATCAGCAGTATAAACCCCTAGTCTCAGTTCTCTGAGGAAGTCTTAAAGGAGAGGAGAGTGTTAATGAGCAATATAAACCCCTAGTCTCAGTTCTCTGAGGAAGTCTTAAAGGAGAGGAGAGTGTTTATGAGCAGTATAAACCCCTAGTCTCAGTTCTCTGAGAACTTAAAGGAGAGGAAAGTGTTAATGAGCAGTATAAACCCCTAGTCTCAGTTCTCTGAGGAAGTCTTAAAGGAGAGGAGAGTGTTTATGAGCAGTATAAACCCCTAGTCTCAGTTCTCTGAGGTCTTAAAGGAGAGGAGAGTGTTTATCAGCAGTATAAACCCCTAGTCTCAGTTCTCTGAGGTCTTAAAGGAGAGGAGAGTGTTTATGAGCAGTATAAACCCCTAGTCTCAGTTCTCTGAGGAAGTCTTAAAGGAGAGGAGAGTGTTTATCAGCAGTATAAACCCCTAGTCTCAGTTCTCTGAGGAAGTCTTAAAGGAGAGGAGAGTGTTTATCAGCAGTATAAACCCCTAGTCTCAGTTCTCTGAGGAAGTCTTAAAGGAGAGGAGAGTGTTTATGAGCAGTATAAACCCCTAGTCTCAGTTCTCTGAGGTCTTAAAGGAGAGGAGAGTGTTTATCAGCAGTATAAACCCCTAGTCTCAGTTCTCTGAGGTCTTAAAGGAGAGGAGAGTGTTTATGAGCAGTATAAACCCCTAGTCTCAGTTCTCTGAGGAAGTCTTAAAGGAGAGGAGAGTGTTTATCAGCAGTATAAACCCCTAGTCTCAGTTCTCTGAGGAAGTCTTAAAGGAGAGGAGAGTGTTTATCAGCAGTATAAACCCATAGTCTCAGTTCTCTGAGGAAGTCTTAAAGGAGAGGAGAGTGTTTATCAGCAGTATAAACCCCTAGTCTCAGTTCTCTGAGGAGGTCTTAAAGGAGAGGAGAGTGTTAATGAGCAGTATAAACCCCTAGTCTCAGTTCTCTGAGGAGGTCTTAAAGGAGAGGAGAGTGTTTATCAGCAGTATAAACCCCTAGTCTCAGTTCTATGAGGAAGTCTTAAAGGAGAGGAGAGTGTTAATGAGCAGTATAAACCCCTAGTCTCAGTTCTCTGAGGAGGTCTTAAAGGAGAGGAAACTTCACTGAGGAACATACATAAAGACGTAGTAATGTGTAGTATATAGTAGGGCTACATTACAAACCAATGATAGGGAAATGTATAGGAGTACTGTGCCATAATACAATCAGACAATAGACCATGTGTATTGTGATAACCAACCATTCAGAACCTGAGTTGGGTTTACTATGGCTACGGTATGTATGTACATTGTAAAAAATAACATAATTCAAAATCATTAGGCTATTCATAAAGATATGGGAGCAGTTTAGGTCAGACGAAGGTCAGAGGTCAACGTATTGCCAACACATGTCAGGCCCACATCAAAGCCTTGATTGAGCATTGCATGGCAGCAGTTCGGGACATACGTTTCCTTATGATCAGAAAACATAATTTCACTCAGGGAAGGTAAATGAATAAGATTGATTATGTAAAAATGAATGAAGGTGAGTCTCATTTTAATGAATTAAAAATGTCTGATTCGGGTTCCATGACATGCTTATCTTGGCAGTGTGGATGTTAGGCGTGACCTGTGAACTACAGCGATACCGAGGTGTGGGTTGGTGAGAGCAGAGTTGACATCATTCACGTTGCCTCCAATGACATATAGATCAAGATTACATTTAGATTAGACTTCAGCACTTATAAAAAAAATAAAATAGGTGAATCATTTGCAGAATAGTCAGACCCAAGCCAATGGAATTAGTATCCAAAAGTGATTCAGTACATGAATATACATGACTATTCACGACTATTCATGCTTATTCATGACTGTTAATGACTATTTATGACTATTCATGGCAACCCTATACAGCTCATATCATCATGTTTTGACAGTCCACAGAACATAGACATGACTGGAATGATACTATCCCAACAGATAAACCAGACATATCGTAACTCACAAGCTGTGCATTGCATTTCTCATTCAGTTTATAATGGGATACTATGATAAATAGAACACTGAATTCATTTCTCATTCAGTTTATAATGAGTTACTATGATAAATAGAACACTGAATTCATTTCTCATTCAGTTTATAATGGGATACTATGATAAATAGCACACTGAATTACTTTCTCATTCAGTTTATAATGGGATACTATGATAAATAGCACACTGAATTCATTTCTCATTCAGTTTATAATGGGCTACTATGATAAATAGCACACTGAATTCATTTCTCATTCAGTTTATAATGGGCTACTATGATAAATAGCACACTGAATTCAATTCCCATTCAGTTTACAATGAGTTTTAGCACTCTAAATTAATATCTCACACTAAAATAAGGGGTAGAGTTACAATAATTGGCATAAATCATTGTAAATAATGCTTTTGAAAACCACATACCATGTCCTGTATCACCCTCTTGTTTGTACAGTGGAGTGTTCAGTGTAACACAGGAAGAGATCAGAAGGATAGTATTTCCACAAAGGGTCTTTGTCTCCGCTTGTCTAAACGTACAGTTCAAGAGACCCCACAACTAATTTCTAGTGTCTCTCTGCACTCAGTATGGACTGCGTAGTTATGTGTCCTCTGAATACAGATGAGTTTCTTTAGAGAAACAAAAACAAGAAAAGTTTAAGGAGTGAAAATCCCTTCCCATCTGTTACTTAGTTCAGTGGTTCTCAAATTGAACGGCTGGGGATCCCGGAAGAGAGGCTTGAGAACCACTAGTTCACGTAATAAAGCCAGTAGATGAACGGCCGAGGGGTCCCGGAAGAGGGGCTTGAGAACCACTAGTTCACGTAATAAAGCCAGTAGATAAACGGCCGGGGGGTCCCGGAAGAGAGGCTTGAGAACCACTAGTTGACGTAGTAAAGCCAGTAGATGAACGGCCGGGGATCCCTGAAGAGGGGCTTGAGAACCACTAGTTGACGTAGTAAAGCCAGTAGATGAAGTTGAAGAGGGTAAAGGTGAAGGGGAAGACAATCCGTGACCATCTGTCGATGGAGTTCACGTCCGTCAGGTTGGGGATTTTGATTCTGAGTTGAGAGGACCGCCTGCGTAGCCGTGTCTTCTTCACGTGGGCGTTTCTCTCCCGGCCATTCAGAGCGCTCGGTTTTCGGTACTGGAGGCCTGGTTGGTTGAATATCATGGAGGAGGAGTTCCGTGTGGTTGTCTCGGTGATGCTGGTTGTGATCTCGTTGCCGGCGTCAACTTCGTTGTGGATCTCCAGGGTTGTCAGGAGGATGTTGCCCTGAGAGTCAACCTATCAGAGGAGAGGACAGTGAGAGAAGAGAGGTTATGAGCTGCTGAACTTAGATAAACTTTAATTTTTTTTAGCAAGGACATATATAGGATACAAACCTCTACATCAAAACCTTCACTCCAAATCTAAATTTCAAACCTAAAACATTATTTTGAAACAGATTACCTGGAAGTACTTTTCCAGAATACACTTCTAACAAACCAAAACATGCAAAAGAAACAGCAGAAACCTGGAAATACCATCCAACACAAAACTGAGTGAGTAATGTTCAGTCTGAATCAAATCAAATGTATTTATAAAGCCCTTCTTACATCAGCTGATATCTCAAAGTGCTGTACAGAAACCCAGCCTAAAACCCCAAACAGCAAGCAATGCAGGTGTAGAAGCACGGTGGCTAGGAAAAACTCCCTAGAAAGGCCAAAACCTAGGAAGAAACCTAGAGAGGAACCAGGCTATGAGGGGTGGCCAGTCCTCTTCTGTAGAAGCACGGTGGCTAGGAAAAACTCCCTAGAAAGGCCAAAACCTAGGAAGAAACCTAGAGAGGAACCAGGCTATGAGGGGTGGCCAGTACTCTTCTGTAGAAGCACGGTGGCTAGGAAAAACTCCCTAGAAAGGCCAAAACCTAGGAAGAAACCTAGAGAGGAACCAGGCTATGAGGGGTGGCCAGTACTCTTCTGTAGAAGCACGGTGGCTAGGAAAAACTCCCTAGAAAGGCCAAAACCTAGGAAGAAACCTAGAGAGGAACCAGGCTATGAGGGGTGGCCAGTCCTCTTCTGTAGAAGCACGGTGGCTCGGAAAAGTCTGAACCTACTCCTGAATCCAAAAAGTAAAAAACTATAATCTGTAGATATTTTGTTATATACAGACTTCATGCTAAAGTAAGGCTACAAAGCTACCAAGCTTGCTAGGACAGGGATGTGAAGTGAGAGATATAAAAGCCCCTTGAACTCAACAAATGGCAGCAGAGCGTCACAGCTTCCCCCTGTGTAGAGATCATTACACTTCCCCCCGTGTAGAGATCATTACACGTCCCCCTGTGTAGAGATCATTACACGTCCCCCTGTGTAGAGATCATTACACGTCCCCCTGTGTAGAGATCATTACACGTCCCCCTGTGTAGAGATCATTACACGTCCCCCCGTGTAGAGATCATTACACTTCCCCCCGTGTAGAGATCATTACCCTTCTCCCTGTGTAGAGATCATTACCCTTCCCCCCGTGTAGAGATCATTACCCCTCTCCCTGTGTAGAGATCATTACCCTTCTCCCTGTGTAGAGATCATTACACTTCTCCCTGTGTAGAGATCATTACCCTTCTCCCTGTGTAGAGATCATTACCCCTCTCCCCGTGTAGAGATCATTACCCCTCTCCCTGTGTAGAGATCATTACCCTTCTCCCTGTGTAGAGATCATTACACTTCTCCCCTGTGTAGAGATCATTACACTTCCCCTTGGATATAAAAAAAGGAAGGAATAAGTACAAAAATAAGTTCCAGAGACACTATTTGCTGATTGTTACAAAGAGGGGAAGGTAAACAACTTTGTCCCCTCGAAGCCTACCATTCGCTATGTACAGACCCAGTGTCCGACAGAGCTGCAGGAGTTGTGACCTGTTTTTGTTGGTTATGTTGTCGTACTGTAGTTGTGCCTAGTGGGGGCTTATGGGGGAGGGAATGCTGTCACCTCCAGGTAGGTGTTTGTCCCCCTGTGTGCTGAGGGTGTCAGGTTCTTGTCCAGTTCTGGCATTTAGGTCGCCACAGACTAGTACATGTCCCTGGGACTGGAAATGGTTGATCTCCCCTCAAGGATGGAGAAGCTGTTATCGTTAAAGTATGGGGATTCTAGTTGCGATTATTGATTGATTTATTTCTAGCTAGACTTAAAATGTTCCTGTTATGATTACTTTAATAGAGTGGGCTAGGTCTGCTCTATACCAAACCCCCTGAGTCTCTTCCCTGTTTTACACCCTGTAGGTTTGTGGATAGGACTACCAGCTCGCTGTAACCTACAGTTGTACAACTGAATGCCTTCAACTGAAATGTGTCTTCCTCATTTAACCCAACCCCCCTTTGAATCAGAGAGGTGAGTCTTCCTCATTTAACCCACCCCCCTCTGAATCAGAGAGGTGAGTCTTCCTCATTTAACCCACCCCCCTCTGAATCAGAGAGGTGAGTCTTCCTCATTTAACCCACCCCCCTCTGAATCAGAGAGGTGAGTCTTCCTCATTTAACCCACCCCCCTCTGAATCAGAGAGGTGAGTCTTCCTCATTTAACTCACCCCCCTCAGAATCAGAGAGGTGAGTCTTCCTCATTTAACCCACCCCCCTCTGAATCAGAGAGGTGAGTCTTCCTCATTTAACCCACCCCCCTCTGAATCAGAGAGGTGAGTCTTCCTCATTTAACCCACCCCCCTCTGAATCAGAGAGGTGAGTCTTCCTCATTTAACCCACCCCCCTCTGAATCAGAGAGGTGAGTCTTCCTCATTTAACCCACCCCCCTCTGAATCAGAGAGGTGAGTCTTCCTCATTTAACCCACCCCCCTCTGAATCAGAGAGGTGAGTCTTCCTCATTTAACCCACCCCCCTCTGAATCAGAGAGGTGCCGGGGGTGGGGCTACCTTAATCGACCTCCACGTCTTCGTCCCCAGGCGAACAGTGGGTTAACTTTCTTGCTCAGGGGAAAAAACAACAGATTTTAACCTTGTCAGCTTGTGCACTATATAGGGAATAGGGTTCCATTTGGAATTCATACCTAGATGCTGTAATTGAATCTACCCCTGTATGTGAATCTGATTGGATGTCCATCCATTTGACAGCACTCTCCTCTCCTAGAGAAGAATAACTGAATATGGGAACGTAATACTGAACGGACTCTAACACTGTTACTGTGAAGAATCACGTCTGTAATGATTAATGTTCCTTTCATTCTCTATGATGCTATATGTCAGTTTACCTTCGTGGCAACATCCTCCTTTCACCTCGGGCTCCTCCTATTGCTGTGTATAGTGTGGCTCAGTTGGTAGAGCATGGCGCTTGCAACGCCAGGGTTGTGGGTTCAATTCCCACGGGGGGACCAGGGTTCAATTCCCACGGGGGGACCAGGATAAATATGTATGAACTTTCCAATTTGTAAGTCGCTCTGGATAAGAGCATCTGCTAAATGACTTAAATGTAAATGTTAAATGTACTAGTGTTTACAGGTCTGTGAGCTCAATGGGAAGAGTCCCCCAGATAACAATGGTTTTGATTTAGAAAATATATATATATTTTTTAACTGTGCATTGTTGGGAATGGGTTCGTAAGCAAGATATCACGGTCAAGTCTACACCTGTTGTATCCGGCGCATGGTGACAAATAACATTTGATTTGAACAATCAAGACATCGTTGAGTACAATTAGTCACAATCTATGTCTGTTGTTATGATACGTGACTGAAAAGGTCCTGTAGATAAAACAGGGACCCACAGTTAACAATCCAAGAAGAAGAAGAAGAAGAAGAAGTAGCCTACTGACCATTTCCGAGGGGGTAAACGTTACCCTGTTGCCGTCGAACTTGGCCGCCCTGTCATTGTTGACCTTCTCTGCTTTCTCTGCCAACTTCTTCTGCATCTGATAGCCCCGTCCGAAGAAGATATAGTTGACGAAGGCGTACTCCAGCAGGGCCAGGAAGACGAACACAAAGCAGGTCATCAGGTACATGTCTATGGCCTTGACGTAGGGGATCTTAGGGAGCGTCTCTCTCAGATGGGTGTTGATGGTGGTCATGGTGAGCACCGTGGTGATACCTGGAGCGGAAAGTTCCTTGGTTTGAAACATAGGCATAATGGCACAAGAAAATATCTGTGGTTTAAGCTGATTTACTTCCCCTCTGGGATATTGGGGTTTATTGACAAAAACTAAATCTAATAAACTTGGTCAGTATAGATGGTCAATACCCAGATCCTATTTATCTGGAAATAATTCTATTTACACAAGTGGGTTCTAAGTAGAGCCGTTCAAATAAGGTAGGCAAAGATGATGTTTCTCTTAACAGGGTGATTGAGCCCTTTTACATTCCAGGTAGTGAAGCAACGTGTATTATTTGGTTGACCAGTCATTATAGTAATCTAATAAGGTAGACAAACTTCAGCTTTAGAATTAAAATGATCGATTCACACAAAGTCAACATAGAGGATATAACACAAACTAAACTAACAGTAACTTTGAGAAAGACAGCATCCATGAACAGCGATTTCTGACCCTTTGAGGCTTATTGTTAGTCAAAATAAAATCAATAATATTGAAAGTCATGCAGAAGCCTAGAATGCCTCTCACCTCCCATCCTCATATATACTGTACCAGTCACATACTGTACATCCTCATATATACTGTACATCCTCATATATACCGTACCAGTCCCATACTGTACATCCTCATATATACTGTACATCCTCATATATACTGTACATCCTCATATATACTGTACATCCTCATATATACTGTACCAGTCACATACTGTACATCCTCATATATACTGTACATCCTCATATATACCGTACCAGACACATACTGTACATCCTCATATATACTATACATCCTCATATATACTGTACATCCTCATATATACTGTACATCCTCATATATACTGTACATCCTCATATATACTGTACATCCTCATATATACTGTACATCCTCATATATACTGTACATCCTCATATATACTGTACATCCTCATATATACTGTACATCCTCATACATCCTAGATCCAAGATGGCGTAGCAGTCAGATGTCCTTTGTCCTCGTCTTGCCCCGTGTATATATATTTTATATATTTTTCTTCGCATATCTTTTTATATATATATTCTTTTCTTCTTAAAAACTCAACTTCAAAACACTCTCCTGCAACCCACCTCACCAAATGTGGTGCGGATCTGTTTTTTTCCCCCTCAAAGGTATTATTCACCTCGTATCCGAAATCTACAACAGAAGCTAGCCAGAAGTTAGCCAGCTCACAAGCTAACGTTAGTAGTTCAGCTAACCACAGCTAGCGCTTATCAGCTATCCTTTAGCTGCTATCCAAGTGACTATTGGCTAACATCAATTCTGGAGCAAACACCAATTATCCCGGAGCTAGCCAGCTGAAGAGTTCCATCAGCCACTCCTGGGCTACAATCACCTATCCGGACCCGTTTTACTGCCGATGCGGAGCCCCACCGGGCCTTCATGACTGGGATACCGACGTTATCTGCCCGAGGGAGTATTTCAACTGGCCCCTCCATCGCGACGTAACCTGAACGTCCATATGCTAACTGCGGCCCGCTAATCGTTAGCTGTCTTGAGCATATCGGCTGCTATCTGAACAGGTCTATCGAACAATCTTCTTAGGCCACTATAACTATTTTGACAATTGGATTGGTCCCCTCTACCACACGGAACCCCACTAATCTACCGACGGAATTGCACGGCGTGGCTAAAAACAGACTTCCATCTTCTGCTAGCTTGCTACCCATGACTAGCTGTCTGAATCACGAAGCTAGCACCAGTTAGCATACACAATTCTACAATTCACAACCTCTCTTTCGCCACCGCCATCCGGCTTGGATTCTCTGTCGACACGACCACGTCTGGTCTGCAGACGAACACCCCATCCGCTGTGCCCTCAACCGGCCTCCGTCTGAGCAGACCCCCTCCGTCTGAGCAGACCACCCCCCTGGGCTACTAACTTTAAACGCCGCGGGCTAGCTTAGTGGAGGCCTCACTGCTCCATCTACGGCTGCCCCCTGGACACTATGATCACTCGGCTACATAGCTGATGCCTGCTTGACTGTCCATTAATTCACGGTACTCCATTCCGTTTATTTGTGTTTTATCTGTCGGCTCTGTGCTTTAACTCAGGATCTGTGTGTAGTTAATCCGACCCTCTCTGCCTGGTCGTCGCCATTTTTACCTGCTGTTGCTAGTGTTAGCTGACTAGCTGCTGTTATCTCACCTGTTGTTTTAGCTAGCTCTCCCAATCAAGACCTGCAATCACTTTATGCCTTATTGTATGTCTCTCTCAAATATCAATATGCCTTGCATACTGTTGTTCAGGCTAGTTATCATTGTTTTGGTTTGCAATGGACCCCGTAGTTCCACTCTCCGTACCTCTGATACCTCCTTTGTCCCACCCCCCACACATGCGGTGACCTCACCCATTGAGACCAGCATGTCCAGAGATACAACCTCTCTTATCATCACCCAGTGCCTGGGCTTGCCTCCGCTGTACCCGTGCCCCACCATACCCTGGTCTGCACATTATGCCCAGAATCTATTCTACCACGCCCATAAATCTGCTACTTTTATTCCTTGTCCCCAACGCTCTAGGCGACCAGTTTTGATAGCCTTTAGCCGCACCCTCATCCTACTACTCCTCTGTTCCTCGGGTGATGTGGAGGTAAACCCAGGCCCTGCATGTCCCCAGTCACCCTCATTTATTGACTTCTGCGATCGAAAAAGCCTTGGCCTTATGCATGTCAACATCAGAAGCCTCCTCCCTAAGTTTGCCTTACTCACCGCTTTAGCACACTCTGCCAACCCTGATGTCCTTGCCGTTTCCGAATCCTGGCTTAGGAAGGCCACCAAAAATTCTGAGATTTCCATACCCAACTATAACACTTTCCGTCAAGATAGAACTGCCAAAGGGGGAGGAGTTGCAATCTACTGCAGAGATAGCCTACAAAGTTCTGTCATACTTTCCAGGTCTATGCCCAAACAGTTCGAACTTCTGATTTTAAAAATTAATCTCTCCAGAAATAAGTCTCTCACTGTTGCCGCCTGCTACCGACCCCCCTCAGCTCCCAGCTGTGCCCTGGACACCATCTGTGAACTGATCGCTCCCCATCTAGCTTCAGAGTTTGTTCTGTTAGGTGACCTAAACTGGGATATGCTTAACACCCCGGCAGTCCTACAATCTAAGCTTGATGCCCTCAATCTCACTCAAATCATCAAGGAACCCACCAGGTACAACCCTAAATCTGTAAACATGGGCACCCTAATAGACATTATCCTGACCAACTTGCCCTCCAAATACACCTCTGCTGTCTTCAATCAAGATCTCAGCGATCACTGCCTCATTGCCTGTATCCGCCACGGGTCCGCGGCCAAACGACCACCCCTCATCACTGTCAAACGCTCCCTAAAACACTTCTGCGAGCAGGCCTTTCTAATCGACCTGGCCCGGGTACCCTGGAAGGATATTGACCTCATCCCGTCAGTTGAGGATGCCTGGTCATTCTTTAAAAGTTAATTCCTCACCATATTAGACAAGCATGCTCCGTTCAAAAAATGCAGAACCAAGAACAGATATAGCCCTTGGTTCACTCCAGACCTGACTGCCCTCGACCAGCACAAAAACATCCTGTGGCGAACTGCAATAGCATCGAAGAGCCCCCGCGATATGCAACTGTTCAGGGAAGTCAGGAACCAATACACGCAGTCAGTCAGGAAAGCAAAGGCCAGCTTTTTCAAGCAGAAATTTGCATCCTGTAGCTCTAACTCCAAAAAGTTCTGGGATACTGTAAAGTCCATGGAAAACAAGAGCACCTCCTCCCAGCTGCCCACTTCACTGAGGCTAGGTAACACGGTCACCACTGATAAGTCCGTGATAATCGAAAACTTCAATAAACATTTCTCAATGGCTGGCCATGCCTTCCTCCTGGCGACTCCAACCTTGGCAAACAGCCCCGCCCCCCCGCTGCTACTCGCCCAAGCCTCCCCAGCTTCTCCTTTACCCATATCCAGATAGCAGATGTTCTGAAAGAGCTGGAAAACCTGGACCCATACAAATCAGCTGGGCTTGACAATCTGGACCCCCTATTTCTGAAACTGTCCGCCGCCATTGTCGCACCCCCTATTACCAGCCTGTTCAACCTCTCCTTCGTATCATCTGAGATCCCCAAGGATTGGAAAGCTGCCGCGGTCATCCCCCTCTTCAAAGGGGGAGACACGCTGGACCCAAACTGTTACAGACCTATATCCATCCTGCCCTGCCTATCTAAGGTCTTCGAAAGCCAAGTCAACAAACAGATCACTGACCATCTCGAATCCCACCGTACCTTCTCCGCTGTGCAATCCGGTTTCCGAGCCGGTCACGGGTGCACCTCAGCCACGCTCAAGGTACTAAACGATGTCATAACCGCCATCGATAAAAGACATTACTGTGCAGCCGTCTTCATCGACCTGGCCAAGGCTTTCGACTCTGTCAATCATCATATTCTTATCGGCAGACTCAGTAGCCTCGGTTTTTCTAATGACTGCCTTGCCTGGTTCACCAACTACTTTGCAGACAGAGTTCAGTGTGTCAAATCGGAGGGCATGTTGTCCGGTCCTCTGGCAGTCTCTCTGGGGGTACCACAGGGTTCAATTCTCGGGCCGACTCTTTTCTCTGTATACATCAATGATGTTGCTCTTGCTGCGGGCGATTCCCTGATCCACCTCTACGCAGACGACACCATTCTGTATACTTCCGGCCCTTCCTTGGACACTGTGCTATCTAACCTCCAAACGAGCTTCAATGCCATACAACACTCCTTCCGTGGCCTCCAACTGCTCTTAAACGCTAGTAAAACCAAATGCATGCTTTTCAACCGTTCGCTGCCTGCACCCGCACGCCCGACTAGCATCACCACCCTGGACGGTTCCGACCTAGAATATGTGGACATCTATAAGTACCTAGGTGTCTGGCTAGACTGCAAACTCTCCTTCCAGACTCATATCAAACATCTCCAATCCAAAATCAAATCTAGAGTCGGCTTTCTATTCCGCAACAAAGCCTCCTTCACTCACGCCGCCAAACTTACCATAGTAAAACTGACTATCCTACCGATCCTCGACTTCGGCGATGTCATCTACAAAATAGCTTCCAATACTCTACTCAGCAAACTGGATGCAGTTTATCACAGTGCCATCCGTTTTGTTACTAAAGCACCTTATACGACCCACCACTGCGACCTGTATGCCCTAGTCGGCTGGCCCTCGCTACATGTTCGTCGTCAGACCCACTGGCTCCAGGTCATCTACAAGGCTATGCTAGGTAAAGTGCCGCCTTATCTCAGTTCACTGGTCACGATGGCTACACCCACCCGTAGCACGCGCTCCAGCAGGTGTATCTCACTGATCATCCCTAAAGCCAAAACCTCATTTGGACGCCTTTCCTTCCAGTTCTCTGCTGCCTGCGACTGGAACGAATTGCAAAAATCTCTGAAGTTGGAGACTTTTATCTCCCTCAACAACTTTAAAAATCTGCTATCCGAGCAGCTAACCGATCGCTGCAGCTGTACATAGTGCATCTGTAAACTACCCACCCAATTTACCTACCTCACCCCCATACTGCTTTTATTTATTTACTTTTCTGCTCTTTTGCACACCAGTATCTCTTCTTGCACATGATCATCTGATGATTTATCACTCCAGTGTTAATCTGCTAAATTGTAATTACTCGATTTATTGCCTACCTCCTCATGCCTTTTGCACACATTGTATATAGATTCTCTTTTTTTTCTACCATGTTATTGACTTGTTTATTGTTTACTCCATGTGTAACTCTGTGTTGTTGTCTGTTCACACTGCTATGCTTTATCTTGGCCAGGTCGCAGTTGCAAATGAGAACTTGTTCTCAACTAGCCTACCTGGTTAAATAAAGGTGAAATAAATAAATAAAATAAATAAAAAATATATACTGTACATCCTCATATATACTGTACCAGTCCCATACTGTACATCCTCATATATACTGTACATCCTCATATATACCGTACCAGACACATACTGTACATCCTCATATATACTGTACATCCTCATATATACTGTACATCCTCATATATGCTGTACATCCTCATATATACTGTACATCCTCATACATACTGTACCAGTCACATACTGTACATCCTCATATATACTGTACATCCTCATATATACTGTACATCCTCATATATACTGTACATCCTCATATATACTGTACCAGTCAAATACTGTACATCCTCATATATACTGTACATCCTCATATATACTGTACATCCTCATATATACTGTACATCCTCATATATACTGTACATCCTCATATATACTGTACATCCTCATATATACTGTACCAGTCACATATATACTGTACCAGTCACATATATACTGTACCAGCCACATATATACTGTACCAGTCACATACTCTGCGTCCCAAATGATACCCTTTTTCCTAGGGTTTACAGGGGGTGTAGCCCTGTCCAATCACAGCCCAGCATCCCATACACGGGGTGTAGCCCTATCCAATCACAGCCCAGCATCCCATACAGGGGGTGTAGCCCTATCCAATCACAGCCCAGCATCCCATACAGGGGGTGTAGCCCTGTCCAATCACAGCCCAGCATCCCAGACAGGGGGTGTAGCCCTATCCAATCACAGCCCAGCATCCCATACAGGGGGTGTAGCCCTACCCAATCACAGCCCAGCATCCCATTTACAGAGGGATGTAGCCCTATCCAATCACAGCCCAGCATCCCATACAGGGGGGTGTAGCCCTATCCAATCACAGCCCAGCATCCCATACAGGGGGTGTAGCCCTATCCAATCACAGCCCAGCATCCCATACAGGGGTTGTAGCCCTATCCAATCACAGCCCAGCATCCCATACAGGGGGTGTTGCCCTATCCAATCACAGCCAAGCATCCCATACAGGGGGTGTAGCCCTTTCCAATCACAGCCCAGCATCCCATACAGGAGGTGTAGCCCTATCCAATCACAACCCAAGATCCCATACAGGGGGTGTAAGCCTATCCAATCACAGCCCAAGATCCCATACAGGGGGTGTAAGCCTATCCAATCACAGCCTAGCATCCCATAAACAGGGGGTATAGCCCTATCCAATCACAGCCCAGCATCCCATACAGGGGGGTGTAGCCCTATCCAATCACAGCCCAGCATCCCATACAGGGGGTGTAGCCCTATCCAATCACAGCATAGCATCCCATACAGGGGGGTGTAGCCCTATCCAATCACAGCCTAGCATCCCATACAGGGGGGTGTAGCCCTATCCAATCACAGCCTAGCATCCCATAGAATAAACTCAAACTGTTTAGGTAGCCTTTTCCACCTCAATATGCATTTGAAATGACATATTTTGTCTTGACTGATAACCATTATAGATTTGAGCACAATACGCAACAAGAAGTTGTGTTCTGACAGATGAGACGTTGAGGATTATAATAAATACCACTGAGGTCATATAGTCTCACAGGGCCTTACACCTGGACAGGACACTAGTCTATCACAGGGCCTTACCCCTGGACAGGACACTATAATATACAGGGTGTTACAGTACAGAGTCAATGTGGAGACTATATACAGGGTATTACGGTACAGAGTCAATGTGGAGGCTATATACAGGGTGTTACGGTACAGAGTCAATGTGGAGGCTATATACAGGGTGTTACGGTACAGAGTCAATGTGGAGACTATATACAGGGTATTACGGTACAGAGTCAACGTGGAGGCTATATACAGGGTATTACGGTACAGAGTCAACGTGGAGACTATATACAGGGTATTACGGTACAGAGTCAATGTGGAGGCTATATACAGGGTGTTACGGTACAGAGTCAATGTGGAGGCTCTATACAGGGGGTACTGGTACAGAGTCAATGTGGAGACTATATACAAGGGGTACCAGTACAGAGTCAATGTGGAGACTATATACAGGAGGTACCGTTACAGAGCAAACCAGTGCAGTGATACTATCCAGAGCAGTGATACTATCCAGAGTAGTGATACTATCCAGAGTAGAGATACTAGTCAGAGAAGAGATACTATCCAGAGTAGAGATACTAGTCAGAGCAGAGATAATATCCAGAGTAGTGATACTATCCAGAGTAGTGATACTATCCAGTGATACTATCCAGAGTAGTGATACTATCCAGAGTAGTGATACTATCCAGTGATACTATCCAGAGTAGTGGTACTATCCAGAGCAATGATACTATCCAGAGTAGAGATACTATCCAGAGCAATGATCAGTGATACTATCCAGAGTAGTGATACTATCCAGAGCAGTGATACCATCCAGAGCAGTGATACCATCCAGAGCAGTGATACCATCCAGAGCAGTGATACCATCCAGAGCAGTGATACTATCCAGAGCAGTGATACTATCCAGAGTAGTGATACTATCCAGAGCAGTGATACTATCCAGAGTAGTGAAACTATCCAGAGTAGTGAAACTATCCAGAGTAGAGATACTATGCAGAGCAGAGATACTATGCAGAGCAGTGATACTATCCAGTGATACTATCCAGAGCAGTGATACTATCCAGAGTAGTGATACTATCCAGAGATACTATCCAGTGTAGTGATACTATCCAGAGCAGTGATACTATCCAGAGCAGTGATACTATCCAGAGCAGTGGTACTAGCCAGAGCAGTGATACTATCCAGAGCAGTGATACTATCCAGAGTAGTGATACTACACAGAGTAGTGATACTATCCAGAGATACTATCCAGTGATACTATCCAGAGTAGTGATACTATCCAGAGCAGTGATACTATCCAGAGCAGTGATACTATCCAGAGCAGTGATACTATCCAGAGCAGTGATACTATCCAGAGTAGTGATACTATCCAGAGCAGTGATACTATCCAGAGTAGTGATACTATCCAGAGATACTATCCAGAGATACTATCCAGAGTAGTGATACTATCCAGAGCAGTGATACTATCCAGAGCAGTGATACTATCCAGAGCAGTGATACTATCCAGAGCAGTGAGACTATCCAGAGCAGTGATACTATCCAGAGCAGTGATACTATCAAGAGATACTATTACATTTACATTTACATTTAAGTCATTTAGCAGACGCTCTTATCCAGAGCGACTTACAAATTGGAAAGTTCATACATATTCATCCTGGTCCCCCCATGGGAATTGAACCCTGGTCCCCCCGTGGGAATTGAACCCACAACCCTGGCGTTGCAAGCGCCATGCTCTACCAACTGAGCCACACGGGACCAATCCAGAGTAGTGATACTATCCAGAGCAGTGATACTAACCAGAGCAGTGATACTAACCAGAGTAGTGATACTATCCAGAGCAGTGATACTATCCAGAGTAGTGATACTATCCAGTGATAATATCCAGTGATACTTTCCAGAGTAGTGATACTACACAGAGTAGTGATACTATCCAGTGATAATATCCAGTGATACTATCCAGAGTAGTGATACTATCCAGAGCAGTGATACTATACAGAGCCAGTGATACTATCCAGAGTAGTGACACTATCCAGAGCAGTGATCCTATCCAGAGCAGTGATACTATCCAGAGCAGTGATACTATCCAGAGCAGTGATACTATCCAGAGATACTATCCAGAGCAGTGATACTATCCAGAGCAGTGATACTATCCAGAGTAGTGATACTATCCAGAGTAGTGATACTATCCAGAGTAGTGATACTATCCAGAGTAGTGATACTATCCAGAGCAGTGATACTATCCAGAGTAGTGATACTATCCAGAGATACTATCCAGTGATACTATCCAGAGTAGTGATACTATCCAGAGCAGTGATACTATCCAGAGCAGTGATACTATCCAGAGCAATGACACTATCCAGAGCAGTGATACTATCCAGTGATACTATCCAGAGATACTATCCAGAGCAGTGATACTATCCAGAGTAGTGATACTACACAGAGTAGTGATACTATCCAGAGTAGTGATACTATCCAGAGTAGTGAAACTATCCAGAGTAGAGATACTATCCAAAGCAGTGATACTATCCAGAGCAGTGATACTATCCAGAGTAGTGATACTATCCAGAGTAGAGATACTATCCAGTGATAGTATCCAGAGCAGTGATACTATCCAGAGCAGTGGTACTATCCAGAGCAGTGATACTATCCAGAGTAGAGATACTAGTCAGAGTAGTGATACTATCCAGAGTAGTGATACTATCCAGAGTAGTGATACTATCCAGAGTAGTGATACTATCCAGAGTAGAGATGCTATCCAGTGATAGTATCCAGAGCAGTGATACTATCCAGAGCAGTGATACTATCCAGAGTAGAGATACTAGTCAGAGTAGTGATACTATCCAGAGTAGTGATACTATCCAGAGTAGTGATACTATCCAGAGTAGTGATACTATCCAGAGCAGTGATACTATCCAGAGTAGTGATACTATCTAGAGATACTATCCAGAGCAGTGATACTATCCAGAGTAGTGATACTATCCAGAGCAGTGATACTATCCAGAGCAGTGATACTATCCAGAGTAGTGATACTATCCAGAGTAGTGATACTATCCAGAGTAGTGATACTACACAGAGTAGTGATACTATCCAGAGTAGTGATACTATCCAGAGCAGTGATACTATCCAGAGATACTATCCAGTGATACTATCCAGAGCAGTGATACTATCCAGAGTAGTGATACTATCCAGAGCAGTGATACTATCCAGAGCAGTGATACTACCCATAGCAGTGATACTATACAGAGTAGTGACACTATCCAGAGCAGTGATACTATCCAGAGCAGTGATACTATCCAGAGCAGTGATACTATCCAGAGCAGTGATACTATCCAGAGCAGTGATACTATCCAGAGCAGTGATACTATCCAGAGCAGTGATACTATCCAGAGCAGTGATACTATCCAGAGATACTATCCAGAGCAGTGATACTATCCAGAGCAGTGATACTATCCAGAGCAGTGATACTATCCAGTGGTACTATCCAGAGCAGTGATACTATCCAGAGCAGTGATACTATCCAGAGCAGTGATACTATCCAGAGCAGTGATACTATCCAGAGATACTATCCAGAGCAGTGATACTATCCAGAGCAGTGATACTATCCAGAGTAGTGATACTATCCAGAGTAGTGATACTATCCAGAGTAGTGATACTATCCAGAGTAGTGATACTATCCAGAGCAGTGATACTATCCAGAGCAGTGATACTATCCAGAGCAGTGATACTATCCAGAGCAGTGATACTATCCAGAGCAGTGATACTATCCAGAGTAGTGATACTATCCAGAGCAGTGATACTATCCAGAGCAGTGATACTATCCAGAGATACTATCCAGTGATACTATCCAGAGCAGTGATACTATACAGAGTAGTGATACTATCCAGAGTAGTGATACTATCCAGAGCAGTGATTCTATCCAGAGCAGTGATACTATCCAGAGTAGTGATACCATCCAGAGCAGTGATACTATCCAGAGCAGTGATACTATCCAGAGTAGTGATACTATCCAGAGCAGTGATACTATCCAGAGCAGTGATACTATCCAGAGATACTATCCAGAGTAGTGGTACTATCCAGAGATACTATCCAGAGCAGTGATACTATCCAGAGCAGTGATACTATCCAGAGCAGTGATACTATCCAGAGTAGTGATACTACACAGAGTAGTGATACTATCCAGAGATACTATCCAGTGATACTATCCAGAGTAGTGATACTATCCAGAGCAGTGCTACTATCCAGAGCAGTGATACTATCCAGAGCAATGACACTATCCAGAGTAGTGATACTATCCAGAGCAGTGATACTATCCAGAGCAGTGATACTATCCAGAGCAGTGATACTATCCAGAGCAGTGATACTATCCAGAGTAGTGATACTACACAGAGATACTATCCAGTGATACTATCCAGAGCAGTGATACTATCCAGAGTAGTGATACTTTCCAGAGTAGTGATACTATCCAAAGCAGTGATACTATCCAGAGTAGTGATACTATCCAGAGCAGTGATACTATCCAGAGTAGTGATACTATCCAGAGCAGTGATACTATCCAGAGCAGTGATACTATCCAGAGTAGTGATACTATCCAGAGTAGTGATACTATCCAGAGTAGAGATACTATCCAGAGTAGTGATACTATCCAAAGCAGTGATACTATCCAGAGCAGTGATACTATCCAGAGTAGTGATACTATCCAGAGCAGTGATACTATCCAGAGCAGTGATACTATCCAGAGTAGAGATACTAGTCAGAGTAGAGATACTAGTCAGAGTAGTGATACTATCCAGAGTAGTGATACTATCCAGAGCAGTGATACTACACAGAGTAGTGATACTATCCAGAGATACTATCCGGTGATACTATCCAGAGCAGTGATACTATCCAGAGTAGTGATACTACACAGAGTAGTGATACTATCCAGAGATACTATCCAGTGATACTATCCAGAGTAGTGATACTATCCAGAGCAGTGATACTATCCAGAGCAGCGATACTATCCAGAGTAGTGACACTATCCAGAGCAGTGATACTATCCAGAGCAGTGATACTATCCAGAGCAGTGATACTATCCAGAGTAGTGATACTACACAGAGTAGTGATACTACACAGAGATACTATCCAGTGATACTATCCAGAGTAGTGATACTATCCAGAGCAGTGATACTATCCATAGCAGTAATACAATCCAGAGCAGTGATACTATCCAGAGCAGTGATACTATCCAGAGCAGTGATACTATACAGAGTAGTGATACTATCCAGAGTAGTGACACTATCCAGAGCAGTGATACTATCCAGAGCAGTGATACTATCCAGAGCAGTGATACTATCCAGAGCAGTGATACTATCCAGAGCAGTGATACTATCCAGAGTAGTGATACTATCCAGAGTAGTGATACTATCCAGAGCAGTGATACTATCCAGAGTAGTGATTCTATCCAGAGCAGTGATACTATCCAGAGTAATGATACTATCCAGAGCAGTGATACTATCCAGAGTAGTGATACTATCCAGAGCAGTGATACTATCCAGAGCAGTGATACTATCCAGAGTAGTGATACTATCCAGAGCAGTGATACTATCCAGAGCAGTGATACTATCCAGTGATACTATCCAGTGATACTATCCAGAGTAGTGATACTATACAGAGTAGTGATACTATCCAGAGTAGTGATACTATCCAGAGCAGTGATTCTATCCAGAGCAGTGATACTATCCAGAGTAGTGATACCATCCAGAGCAGTGATACTATCCAGAGCAGTGATACTATCCAGAGATACTATCCAGTGATACTATCCAGAGTAGTGATACTATCCAGAGATACTATCCAGTGATACTATCCAGAGCAGTGATACTATCCAGAGATACTATCCAGAGTAGTGATACTATCCAGAGCAGTGATACTATCCAGAGATACTATCCAGTGATACTATCCAGAGTAGTGATACTATACAGAGCAGTGATACTATCCAGAGTAGTGATACTATCCAGAGCAGTGATTCTATCCAGAGCAGTGATACTATCCAGAGTAGTGATACCATCCAGAGCAGTGATACTATCCAGAGCAGTGATACTATCCAGAGTAGTGATACTACACAGAGTAGTGATACTATCCAGAGATACTATCCAGTGATACTATCCAGAGTAGTGATACTATCCAGAGCAGTGATACTATCCAGAGCAGTGATACTATCCAGAGATACTATCCAGAGCAGTGATACTATCCAGAGCAGTGATACTATCCAGAGTAGTGATACTATCCAGAGCAGTGATACTATCCAGAGCAGTGATACTATCCAGAGTAGTGATACTACACAGAGTAGTGATACTATCCAGAGATACTATCCAGTGATACTATCCAGAGTAGTGATACTATCCAGAGCAGTGATACTATCCAGAGTAGTGATACTATCCAGAGCAGTGATACTAGTCAGAGTAGTGATACTATCCAGAGTAGTGATACTATCCAGAGTAGTGATACTATCCAGAGATACTATCCAGTGATACTATCCAGAGCAGTGATACTATCCAGAGCAGTGATACTATCCAGAGCAGTGATACTATACAGAGATACTATCCAGTGATACTATCCAGAGCAGTGATACTATCCAGAGTAGTGATACTTTCCAGAGTAGTGATACTATCCAGAGCAGTGATACTATCCAGAGTAGTGATACTATCCAGAGTAGAGATACTATCCAGTGATAATATCCAGAGCAGTGATACTATCCAGAGCAGTGATACTATCCAGAGCAGTGATACTATCCAGAGTAGAGATACTAGTCAGAGTAGTGATACTATCCAGAGCAGTGATACTACACAGAGTAGTGATACTATCCAGAGATACTATCCAGTGATACTATCCAGAGCAGTGATACTATCCAGAGCAGTGATACTATCCATAGCAGTGATACTATCCAGAGTAGTGACACTATCCAGAGTAGTGACACTATCCAGAGCAGTGATACTATCCAGAGCAGTGATACTATCCAGAGCAGTGATACTATCCAGAGTAGTGATACTAGTAGTGATACTATCCAGAGTAGTGCTACTATCAGAGTAGTGACACTATCCAGAGCAGTGATACTATCCAGAGTAGTGATACTATCCAGAGCAGTGATACTATCCAGAGTAGTGATACTAGTAGTGATACTATCCAGAGTAGTGCTACTATCAGAGCAGTGATACTATCCAGAGCAGTGATACTATCCAGAGCAGTGATACTATCCAGAGTAGTGATACTATCCAGAGTAGTGATACTATACAGAGTAGTGATACTATCCAGAGTAGTGATACTATCCAGAGCAGTGATACTACCCAGAGCAGTGATACTATCCAGAGTACAGATACTATCCAGAGTAGTGATACTATCCAGAGCAGTGATACTATCCAGTGATACTATGAGAGCAGTGATACTATCCAGAGCAGTGATACTATCCAGAGTAGTGATACTATCCAGAGTAGTGATACTATCCAGAGCAGTGATACTATCCAGTGATACTATGAGAGCAGTGATACTATCCAGAGTAGTGATACTATCCAGTGATACTATGAGAGCAGTGATACTATCCAGAGTAGTGATACTATCCAGAGCAGTGATACTATCCAGAGCAGTGATACTATCCAGAGCAGTGATACTATCCAGAGTATTGATACTATCCAGAGCAGTGATACTATCCAGTGATACTATCCAGAGTAGTGATACTATCCAGAGTAGTGATACTATCCAGAGTAGTGATACTATCAGAGCAGTGATACTATCCAGAGTAGTGATACTATCCAGAGCAGTGATACTATCCAGAGTAGTGATACTATCCAGAGTAGTGATACTATCCAGAGTAGTGATACTATCAGAGCAGTGATACTATCCAGAGCAGTGATACTATCCAGAGCAGTGATACTAACCAGAGCAGTGATACGAACCAGAGCAGTGATACTAACCAGAGCAGTGATACGAACCAGAGCAGTGATACTATACAGAGTAGTGATACTATCCAGAGTAGTGACACTATCCAGAGCAGTGATACTATCCAGAGCAGTGATACTATCCAGAGCAGTGATACTATCCAGAGCAGTGATACTATCCAGAGCAGTGATACTATCCAGTGATACTATCCAGAGTAGTGATACTATCAGAGCAGTGATACTATCCAGAGTAGTGATACTATCCAGAGCAGTGATACTATCCAGAGTGGTGATACTATCAGAGCAGTGATACTATCCAGAGTAGTGATACTATCCAGAGCAGTGGTACTATAAAGAGCAGTGATACTATCCAGTGGTACTATCCAGAGCAGTGATACTATCCAGAGCAGTGATACTATCCAGAGTAGTGATACTATCAGAGCAGTGATACTATCCAGAGTAGTGATACTATCCAGAGCAGTGGTACTATAAAGAGCAGTGATACTATCCAGTGGTACTATCCAGAGCAGTGATACTATCCAGAGTAGTGATACTATCAGAGCAGTGGTACTATCCAGAGCAGCTTGGGAGTTTCATATTTTTTTCTTATCTTATTAAATTGTTACCATGCACCTGCAACTAAGATAGCTCAGATGTGCGAGTGCCTTTTGAAGTGTGTCCATGGTTTAAAGATCCTATCTAATTAGCTAACTTTTCTATCAAAATTCATAGTTGCAAGATCCTTCCCCTTTCAGGAACGTGTCCACCAAGATCCTTCCCCTTTCAGGAACGTGTCCACCAAGATCATTCCCCTTTCAGGAACGTGTCCACCAAGATCCTTCCCCTTTCAGGAACGTGTCCACCAAGATCATTCCCCTTTCAGGAACGTGTCCACCAAGATCATTCCCCTTTCAGGAACGTGTCCACCAAGATCATTCCCCTTTCAGGAACGTGTCCACCAAGATCATTCCCCTTTCAGGAACGTGTCGACCAAGATCATTCCCCTTTCAGGAACGTGTCCACCAAGATCATTCCCCTTTCAGGAACGTGTCCACCAAGATCATTCCCCTTTCAGGAACGTGTCGACCAATTACATCAACTGCGCCATCCGTCCATTTAATCAATTCATTTCTTTCCAACTCTCTTTTTTCACTCCTTGCCCTCACCCTTTCCCAGTCCCCTCCAACTCACAAGGCAGGCAATACTCTTGACATCTTTCCTAGAGGCTGTTCTCCTACTAGAGGCTGTTCTCCTACTAGAGGCTGTTCTCCTACTAGAGGCTGTTCTCCTACTAGAGGCTGTTCTCCTACTAGAGGCTGTTCTCCTACTAGAGGCTGTTCTCCTACTAGAGGCTGTTCTCCTACTAGAGGCTGTTCTCCTACTAGAGGCTGTTCTCCTACTAGAGGCTGTTCTCCCACTAGAGGCTGTTCTCCCACTAGAGGCTGTTCTCCTACTAGAGGCTGTTCTCCTACTAGAGGCTGTTCTCCTACTAGAGGCTGTTCTCCTACTAGAGGCTGTTCTCCTACTAGAGGCTGTTCTCCTACTAGAGGCTGTTCTCCTACTAATCTTACTGCAACCTCCCTCCAGGTCTTTGATGACTGCTTTGTTCCCTTTTCCGTCTCCCTTTCCTCAGCCCCTACCCAGATGGTCTCTCTCTCTCTCTCACTACTCTCTCCTCTTCTATCATCTCTAACCACTCAGCCCCTACCCAGATGGTCTCTCTCTCTCTCCCACTACTCTCTCCTCTTCTATCATCTCTAACCACTCAGCCCCTACCCAGATGGTCTCTCTCTCTCCCACTACTCTCTCCTCTTCTATCATCTCTAACCACTCAGCCCCTACCCAGATGGTCTCTCTCTCTCCCACTACTCTCTCCTCTTCTATCATCTCTCACCACTCAGCCCCTACCCAGATGGTCTCTCTCTCCCACTACTCTCTCCTCTTCTATCATCTCTAACCACTCAGCCCCTACCCAGATGGTCTCTCTCTCTCTCCCACTACTCTCTCCTCTTCTATCATCTCTAACCACTCAGCCCCTACCCAGATGGTCTCTCTCTCCCACTACTCTCTCCTCTTCTATCATCTCTAACCACTCAGCCCCTACCCAGATGGTCTCTCTCTCTCTCCCACTACTCTCTCCTCTTCTATCATCTCTAACCACTCAGCCCCTACCCAGATGGTCTCTCTCTCTCCCACTACTCTCTCATCTTCTATCCTATCATCTCTAACCACTCAGCCCCTACCCAGATGGTCTCTCTCTCCTCTTCTATCCTATCATCTCTAACCACTCAGCCCCTACCCAGATGGTCTCTCTCTCTCTCCCACTACTCTCTCCTCTTCTATCATCTCTAACCACTCAGCCCCTACCCAGATGGTCTCTCTCTCCCACTACTCTCTCCTCTCCTATCCTATCATCTCTCCCTTCTGATAAATCCTTCTCCCTCTTGTCTCCTGATTCTGCCTCTTCGACCCTACTCTCCTCCCTTTTCGCCTCCTATGACTCACACGGTCCCCTTCCCTCCCGGCCAGGTCAGCCCCTCCCCTCTTGCTCCGAGTGACTCATTGTGAGCTTTACAGAACAGGGCAGTGGGCAGCTGAGTGAAACTCTAGGAAAACTAAACTTTCAGAGGACCTATCATTCCTTCCACTCCCTCTTCTCTATCTCTGTATCTGCTGCTTAAGGCAGATACAGAGGCTTAAGCAGCAGATAGAGGTAGAGAGGAGAGAGTGGAAGGAATGATATACAACAGGTGTAGACCTTACAGTGAAATGCGTACTTACAAGCCATTAATCAACAATGCAGTTTTAAGAAAAATAAAGTAACAAATAATTAAAGAGCAGCAGTAAAATAACAATAGCGAGACTATATACAGGGGGCACCAGTACAGAGTCAATGTGCGGGGGCACCGGTTAGTTGACGTAATTGATGTAATATTTACATGTGGGTAGAATTATTAAAGTGACTATGCATAGATGATAACAGATAGTAGCAGCAGCGTAAAAGAGGAGGGGGGGGGGGGGGCAATTCAAAATGTCTGATTAGATGTTCAGGAGTCTTATAACTTGGGGGTAGAAGCTGTTTAGAAGCCTCGTGGACCTAGACTTGGCGCTCCGGTACCGCTTGCTGTGCGGTAGCAGAGAGAACAGTCTATGACTAGGGTAGCTGGAGTCTTTGACAATTTTTAGGGCCTTCCTCTGACACCGCCTGGTATAGAGGTCCTGTATGGCAGGAAGCTTGGACCCAGTGATGGCACTCTGTAGAGCCTTACGGTCAGATGCAGAGCAGTGACCATACCAGGCGGTGATGCAACCGGTCAGGATGCTCTCAATGGTGCAGCTGTAGAACCTTTTGAGGATCTGAGGACCCATGCCAAATCTTTTCAGTCTCCTGAGGGGGAATAGGTTTTGTCGTGCCCTCTTCACAACTGTCTTGGTGTGCTTGGACCATGATAGTTTGTTGGTGATGTGGACACCAAGGAACTTGAAACTCTCAACCTGCTCCATTACAGCCCCGTCGATGAGAATGGGGGCGTGCTCGTTCCTCCTTTTCCTGTAGTCCACAATCTTCTCCTTAGTCTTGACCACGTTGAGGGAGAGGTTGTTGTCCTGGCACCACAAGGCCAGGTCTCTGACCTCTTCCTCAAGATGGGTTACTCAACTGAGACTGCTCTTCTCTGTGTCATGGAGACTGCCAAAGCTGACTCTCTCTCCTCTGTTCTCATCCTCCTAGATCCAGCCGCTGCCTTCGACCCCGTGAACCATCAGATCCTCCTCTCCACCCTCTCAGGGCTGGGTGTCTCAGGCTCTATGAGATCCTCCTCTCCACCCTCTCAGGGCTGGGCGTCTCAGGCTCTATGAGATCCTCCTCTCCACCCTCTCAGGGCTGGGTGTCTCAGGCTCTATCAGATCCTCCTCTCCACCCTCTCAGGGCTGGGCGTCTCAGACTCTACACACTATTGGATTGCATCCTACTTGGCAGACCGCTCCTACCAGGTGACATGGAGAGGATCTGTGTCTGCACCACGTAGTCTCACTACTGGTGTCCCCCAGGGCTCGGCTCTAGGCCCTCTCCTCTTCTCTCTATGTTACATCTGCTCCTGCCACGCCCTCTACTGCTCATTCTGTGTCTCCTTGACCTGCCGCCTCTCCCCCAGTACTCTCCCTCTCCCTCTCTGTGTGTGTGATTGTGTGGATGGAGACAGGTGTGCTGGAGTCAGAGCAGATCCCCACCAGCTGCAACCTGTTCCATAATCAAGACCTCTACAAATACTCAGTCCTGCCACGTCCACGCTGCCAGATCGTCTACGTTTCTAGATGTTTATTACTATTTAGATCCTGTCATCCTGTTGTGCCTGTTTTCCTTGCCTGATACGGTTTTCCTCTCCGCTACAGTTCTGCCCACTCTGACACTGGTCCCTGTCTCCAGTCCCACATCTCCTCATCCTGCTACTCTGCCCTGGATTCCCCACTCTACTGCTCCCTTGGATTTCCCTTCGGACCTGCTTACCCTGTCCCAACCCCTTCTAGCTCCAGCCTCAGCACCTGCTTTCCTGCAACCCGCCCGAGCTTCCCCTGGCCTGCACTCCATCTTCCCGCTGTGTTTTAATAAATACCTTGGTTACTTCATCCCAGTCTCCTTGTCTGAGTCTGCTCTTGGGTTCCTCTGTTCCACTCCACGTAACACTCTATATACCAAGTCACTGGTCATATCCTCACCTGGTCTCTCCTATCACTGCTATGAGGATGGACCTCTCCTCTCCTCTCTATAGACCAAGTCACTCAGCTCCGTCATATCCTCACATGGTCTCTCCTATCACTGCTATGAGGATGGACCTCTCCTCTTCTCTCTATACACCAAGTCACTCAGCTCTGTCATATCCTCACCTGGTCTCTCCTATCACTGCTATGAGGATGGACCTCTCCTCTTCTCTCTATACACCAAGTCACTCAGCTCCGTTATATCCTCACATGGTCTCTCCTATCACTGCTATGAGGATGGACCTCTCCTCTCTGTACACCAAGTCACTCAGCTCTGTCATATCCTCACATGGTCTCTCCTATCACTGCTATGAGGATGGACCTCTCCTCTTCTCTCTATACACCAAGTCACTCAGCTCCGTTATATCCTCACATGGTCTCTCCTATCACTGCTATGAGGATGGACTTCTCCTCTTCTCTCTATACACCAAGTCACTCAGCTCTGTCATATCCTCACATGGTCTCTCCTATCACTGCTAATGAGGATGGACCTCTCCTCTCTGTACACCAAGTCACTCAGCTCTGTCATATCCTCACATGGTCTCTCCTATCACTGCTATGAGGATGGACCTCTCCTCTCTGTACACCAAGTCACTCAGCTCTGTCATATCCTCACCTGGTCTCTCCTATCACTGCTATGAGGATGGACCTCTCCTCTTCTCTCTATACACCAAGTCACTCGGCTCCGTCATATCCTCACATGGTCTCTCCTATCACTGCTATGAGGATGGACCTCTCCTCTTCTCTCTATACACCAAGTCACTAGGCTCCGTCATATCCTCACATGGTCTCTCCTATATTTGCTATACAGATGACACTCAACTACTTTTCTCCTTCCTCCCCTCTGACCCCCAGGTGGCGACGCGCATCTCTGCGTGCCTGGCAGATATTTCAACTTGGATGTCGGTCCACCACGTCAAGGTCAATATCGACAAGACAGAGCTGCTCTTCCTCCCGGGGAATGCCTGCCCGTTCAAAGACCTTGCCATCACAGTTGACAACTCCACAGTGTTGTCCTCCCAGAGTGCAAAGAACCTGGCATGACCCTGGATAACACTCTGTCATTCTCTGCAAACATCAAAGCAGTGACTCACTCCTGCAGGAGTCTACTCTGTGTTGTCTGGGCTCTCAGCTTGTGCCATTAAAACCCCTGCAATTTATCCAAAACTCTGCAACCCACTTGGTTTTCAACCTTCCTAAGTTCTCCCATGTTACCCCACTCCTCCACACACTCCACTGGCTTCCAGTTGAAACTCACATCCACTACAACACCATGGTGCTTACCTACGGAACAGCAAGAGGACCTGGCCCTCCCTACCCTCAGGCTCTCCTCAAACCCTACACCCCATCCCGAGCTCTCCGTTCTGGTGGAACCAGGTTTCCCCCTGAACCTAGGACAGCAGAGTCCCTACCCATGTTCCCAAAACATCTGAAACCCTACCTCTTCCAAGAGTATCTTAAATAACCACACAGCACCCCCCCTCGCACTTTGTGTCCCAATGCACTGGCTCAGAGGGGACAGTCACACTATCCCCGTCTCTCTCTCTCTCTACAGATCAGAGGTCAGTTTTAAAGGCAGTACCCAAAGCCACTCTGGCAGCGGAGGGGACAGTCACACTATCCCCGTCTCTCTCTACAGATCAGAGGTCAGTTTTAAAGGCAGTACCCAAAGCCACTCAGGCAGCGGAGGGGACAGTCACACTAACCCCGTCTCTCTCTCTCTCTACAGATCAGAGGTCAGTTTTAAAGGCAGTACCCAAAGCCACTCTGGCAGCAGAGGCATCGTAGTTGATCCAGAAGGAGACCCAGGACAGGATGGTGATCAGGATGGAGGGCATGTACGTCTGCAGGATGAAGTAGCCGATGTTCCTCTTTAGCTTGAAGCTCAGAGACAGACGTGGGTAGGCACCTGTAGGGAAAACAATATTGCTTCTTATTTCAAGACAGACATACAGAATGGCCTGGACTAGACTGTACTAACTAGAGACCGTCTTGGGACGGCACCTGTCTATAGGAACACAACATAGTAAAGGTGGGAGAAGATGGAAAAAGTGACAGTACTACTGCTTAACTCAAGCGGCACAAACACAGTGATAGGCCTATCTTATGTCGTGGCTTGTTTCACGTTCCCATAGCAACGGCAGCATGGGTGAGTTTGTCACCATGGTAACAAGCAAGCCTGGACCAAACTTCCAATGATTTGTTCGCATCTTAGCATTGAGACCACAATGGAAATGTAAATTTAATTAATCAGTAGAATAATAAACGTTTATTAACGTTAACGTATTAACGTTTAAACGCTTTGATGACATTACAGTTTTTCTCAATCGCGTACAATCATTTTCTGGAACAATCGATTTTCAAAACAGAGACAAAGAACTCGCTGTCCTTTTGCTAAACAGTCAATGCATTTTCAAAATGTAGTTGCCTTATCAAAACAAATAAGTTCATCAAAACTATATTATACCGTCAAAGTAGCAAATACATTCATCAAATACTCAGAAGACAGTAGGCTTCAGCTTTAGTAATAGAATAGGCAGTAGGCTATAGCTTCAGTAATACTAGTAGTTGAAACATCACTTATTTATGTTAAAGCTTCCTCATGGTCTCCACTAGACGTGTTAAAGCCTCATGGTCTCCACTAGACGTGTTAAAGCCTCATGGTCTCCACTAGACGTGTTAAAGCCTCATCATGGTCTCCACTAGACGTGTTAAAGCCTCATCATGGTCTCCACTAGACGTGTTAAAGCCTCATGGTCTCCACTAGACGTGTTAAAGCCTCATCATGGTCTCCACTAGACGTGTTAAAGCCTCATCATGGTCTCCACTAGACGTGTTAAAGCCTCATCATGGTCTCCACTAGACGTGTTAAAGCATCATCATGGTCTCCACTAGACGTGTTAAAGCCTCATCATGGTCTCCACTAGACGTGTTAAAGCCTCCTCATGGTCTCCACTAGACGTGTTAAAGCCTCATCATGGTCTCCACTAGACGTGTTAAAGCCTCATCATGGTCTCCACTAGACGTGTTAAAGCCTCATGGTCTCCACTAGACGTGTTAAAGCCTCATCATGGAATCCACTAGACGTGTTAAAGCCTCATCATGGTCTCCACTAGACGTGTTAAAGCCTCATCATGGTCTCCACTAGACGTGTTAAAGCCTCCTCATGGTCTCCACTAGACGTGTTAAAGCCTCATCATGGTCTCCACTAGACGTGTTAAAGCCTCATGGTCTCCACTAGACGTGTTAAAGCCTCATCATGGTCTCCACTAGACGTGTTAAAGCCTCATCATGGTCTCCACTAGACGTGTTAAAGCCTCATCATGGTCTCCACTAGACGTGTTAAAGCCTCATCATGGTCTCCACTAGACGTGTTAAAGCCTCATGGTCTCCACTAGACGTGTTAAAGCCTCCTCATGGTCTCCACTAGACGTGTTAAAGCCTCATCATGGTCTCCACTAGACGTGTTAAAGCCTCATCATGGTCTCCAATAGACGTGTTAAAGCCTCATGGTCTCCACTAGACGTGTTAAAGCCTCATGGTCTCCACTAGACGTGTTAAAGCCTCCTCATGGTCTCCACTAGACGTGTTAAAGCCTCCTCATGGTCTCCACTAGACGTGTTAAAGCCTCCTCATGGTCTCCACTAGACGTGTTAAAGCCTCCTCATGGTCTCCACTAGACGTGTTAAAGCCTCATCATGGTCTCCACTAGACGTGTTAAAGCCTCCTCATGGTCTCCACTAGACGTGTTAAAGCCTCCTCATGGTCTCCACTAGACGTGTTAAAGCCTCATCATGGTCTCCACTAGACGTGTTAAAGCCTCATCATGGTCTCCACTAGACGTGTTAAAGCCTCCTCATGGTCTCCACTAGACGTGTTAAAGCCTCATCATGGTCTCCACTAGACGTGTTAAAGCCTCATCATGGTCTCCACTAGACGTGTTAAAGCCTCCTCATGGTCTCCACTAGACGTGTTAAAGCCTCATCATGGTCTCCACTAGACGTGTTAAAGCCTCATCATGGTCTCCACTAGACGTGTTAAAGCCTCATCATGGTCTCCACTAGACGTGTTAAAGCCTCATCATGGTCTCCACTAGACGTGTTAAAGCCTCATCATGGTCTCCACTAGACGTGTTAAAGCCTCATGGTCTCCACTAGACGTGTTAAAGCCTCATCATGGTCTCCACTAGCCGTGTTAAAGCCTCATGGTCTCCACTAGACGTATTAAAGCCTCATGGTCTCCACTAGACGTGTTAAAGCCTCATGGTCTCCACTAGACGTGTTAAAGTCTCATCATGGTCTCCACTAGCCGTGTTAAAGCCTCATGGTCTCCACTAGACGTGTTAAAGCCTCATGGAGACCTCATGGTCTCCACTAGACGTGTTAAAGCCTCATCATGGTCTCCACTAGACATGTTAAAGCCTCATCATGGTCTCCACTAGACGTGTTAAAGCCTCATCATGGTCTCCAATAGACGTGTTAAAGCCTCATGGTCTCCACTAGACGTGTTAAAGCCTCATGGTCTCCACCAGACGTGTTAAAGCCTCATCATGGTCTCCACTAGACGTGTTAAAGCTTCATCATGGTCTCCACTAGACGTGTTAAAGCTTCATCATGGTCTCCACTAGACGTGTTAAAGCCTCATCATGGTCTCCACTAGACGTGTTAAAGCCTCATCATGGTCTCCACTAGACGTGTTAAAGCCTCATGGTCTCCACTAGACGTGTTAAAGCCTCATGGTCTCCACTAGACGTGTTAAAGCCTCATGGAGACCTCATGGTCTCCACTAGACGTGTTAAAGCCTCATGGTCTCCACTAGACGTGTTAAAGCCTCATGGTCTCCACTAGACGTGTTAAAGCCTCATGGTCTCCACTAGACGTGTTAAAGCCTCATGGTCTCCACTAGACGTGTTAAAGCCTCATCATGGTCTCCACTAGACGTGTTAAAGCCTCATGGTCTCCACTAGACGTGTTAAAGCCTCATCATCGTCTCCACTAGACGTGTTAAAGCTTCATCATGGTCTCCACTAGACGTGTTAAAGCCTCATCATGGTCTCCACTAGACGTGTTAAAGCCTCATCATGGTCTCCACTAGACGTGTTAAAGCCTCATCATGGTCTCCACTAGACGTGTTAAAGCCTCATCATGGTCTCCACTAGACGTGTTAAAGCCTCATGGTCTCCACTAGACGTGTTAAAGCCTCATGGTCTCCACTAGACGTGTTAAAGCCTCATCATGGTCTCCACTAGACGTGTTAAAGCCTCATCATGGTCTCCACTAGACGTGTTAAAGCCTCATCATGGTCTCCACTAGACGTGTTAAAGCCTCCTCATGGTCTCCACTAGACGTGTTAAAGCCTCCTCATGGTCTCCACTAGACGTGTTAAAGCCTCATCATGGTCTCCACTAGACGTGTTAAAGCCTCATCATGGTCTCCACTAGACGTGTTAAAGCCTCATCATGGTCTCCACTAGACGTGTTAAAGCCTCATCATGGTCTCCACTAGACGTGTTAAAGCCTCATCATGGTCTCCACTAGACGTGTTAAAGCCTCATCATGGTCTCCACTAGACGTGTTAAAGCCTCATCATGGTCTCCACTAGACGTGTTAAAGCCTCATCATGGTCTCCACTAGACGTGTTAAAGCCTCATCATGGTCTCCACTAGACGTGTTAAAGCCTCATCATGGTCTCCACTAGACGTGTTAAAGCCTCATCATGGTCTCCACTAGACGTGTTAAAGCCTCATCATGGTCTCCACTAGACGTGTTAAAGCCTCATGGTCTCCACTAGACGTGTTAAAGCCTCATGGTCTCCACTAGACGTGTTAAAGCCTCATCATGGTCTCCACTAGACGTGTTAAAGCCTCATCATGGTCTCCACTAGACGTGTTAAAGCCTCATCATGGTCTCCACTAGACGTGTTAAAGCCTCCTCATGGTCTCCACCAGACGTGTTAAAGCCTCCTCATGGTCTCCACCAGACGTGTTAAAGCCTCATCATGGTCTCCACCAGACGTGTTAAAGCCTCATCATGGTCTCCACCAGACGTGTTAAAGCCTCATGGTCTCCACCAGACGTGTTAAAGCCTCATCATGGTCTCCACCAGACGTGTTAAAGCCTTATCATGGTCTCCACCAGACGTGTTAAAGCCTCATGGTCTCCACTAGACGTGTTAAAGCCTCATCATGGTCTCCACTAGACGTGTTAAAGCCTCATGGTCTCCACTAGACGTGTTAAAGCCTCATGGTCTCCACTAGACGTGTTAAAGCCTCATCATGGTCTCCACTAGACGTGTTAAAGCCTCATCATGGTCTCCACTAGACGTGTTAAAGCCTCATCATGGTCTCCACTAGACGTGTTAAAGCCTCATCATGGTCTCCACTAGACGTGTTAAAGCCTCATCATGGTCTCCACTAGACGTGTTAAAGCCTCATCATGGTCTCCACTAGACGTGTTAAAGCCTCATCATGGTCTCCACTAGACGTGTTAAAGCCTCATCATGGTCTCCACTAGACGTGTTAAAGCCTCATCATGGTCTCCACTAGACGTGTTAAAGCCTCATCATGGTCTCCACTAGACGTGTTAAAGCCTCATCATGGTCTCCACTAGACGTGTTAAAGCCTCATCATGGTCTCCACTAGACGTGTTAAAGCCTCATCATGGTCTCCACTAGACGTGTTAAAGCCTCATCATGGTCTCCACTAGACGTGTTAAAGCCTCATCATGGTCTCCACTAGACGTGTTAAAGCCTCATCATGGTCTCCACTAGACGTGTTAAAGCCTCATCATGGTCTCCACTAGACGTGTTAAAGCCTCATGGTCTCCACTAGACGTGTTAAAGCCTCATCATGGTCTCCACTAGACGTGTTAAAGCCTCATCATGGTCTCCACTAGACGTGTTAAAGCCTCATCATGGTCTCCACTAGACGTGTTAAAGCCTCATCATGGTCTCCACTAGACGTGTTAAAGCCTCATCATGGTCTCCACTAGACGTGTTAAAGCCTCATCATGGTCTCCACTAGACGTGTTAAAGCCTCATCATGGTCTCCACTAGACGTGTTAAAGCCTCATCATGGTCTCCACTAGACGTGTTAAAGCCTCATCATGGTCTCCACTAGACGTGTTAAAGCCTCATCATGGTCTCCACTAGACGTGTTAAAGCCTCATCATGGTCTCCACTAGACGTGTTAAAGCCTCATCATGGTCTCCACTAGACGTGTTAAAGCCTCATCATGGTCTCCACTAGACGTGTTAAAGCCTCATCATGGTCTCCACTAGACGTGTTAAAGCCTCATCATGGTCTCCACTAGACGTGTTAAAGCCTCATCATGGTCTCCACTAGACGTGTTAAAGCCTCATCATGGTCTCCACTAGACGTGTTAAAGCCTCATCATGGTCTCCACTAGACGTGTTAAAGCCTCATCATGGTCTCCACTAGACGTGTTAAAGCCTCATCATGGTCTCCACTAGACGTGTTAAAGCCTCATCATGGTCTCCACTAGACGTGTTAAAGCCTCATCATGGTCTCCACTAGACGTGTTAAAGCCTCATCATGGTCTCCACTAGACGTGTTAAAGCCTCATCATGGTCTCCACTAGACGTGTTAAAGCCTCATCATGGTCTCCACTAGACGTGTTAAAGCCTCATCATGGTCTCCACTAGACGTGTTAAAGCCTCATCATGGTCTCCACTAGACGTGTTAAAGCCTCATCATGGTCTCCACTAGACGTGTTAAAGCCTCATGGTCTCCACTAGACGTGTTAAAGCCTCATCATGGTCTCCACTAGACGTGTTAAAGCCTCATCATGGTCTCCACTAGACGTGTTAAAGCCTCATCATGGTCTCCACTAGACGTGTTAAAGCCTCATCATGGTCTCCACTAGACGTGTTAAAGCCTCATCATGGTCTCCACTAGACGTGTTAAAGCCTCATCATGGTCTCCACTAGACGTGTTAAAGCCTCATCATGGTCTCCACTAGACGTGTTAAAGCCTCATCATGGTCTCCACTAGACGTGTTAAAGCCTCATCATGGTCTCCACTAGACGTGTTAAAGCCTCATCATGGTCTCCACTAGACGTGTTAAAGCCTCATCATGGTCTCCACTAGACGTGTTAAAGCCTCATGGTCTCCACTAGACGTGTTAAAGCCTCATGGTCTCCACTAGACGTGTTAAAGCCTCATGGTCTCCACTAGACGTGTTAAAGCCTCATGGTCTCCACTAGACGTGTTAAAGCCTCATCATGGTCTCCACTAGACGTGTTAAAGCCTCATCATGGTCTCCAATAGACGTGTTAAAGCCTCATCATGGTCTCCACTAGACGTGTTAAAGCCTCATCATGGTCTCCACTAGACGTGTTAAAGCCTCATCATGGTCTCCACTAGACGTGTTAAAGCCTCATGGTCTCCACTAGACGTGTTAAAGCCTCATGGTCTCCACTAGACGTGTTAAAGCCTCATCATGGTCTCCACTAGACGTGTTAAAGCCTCATCATGGTCTCCACTAGACGTGTTAAAGCCTCATCATGGTCTCCACTAGACGTGTTAAAGCCTCATCATGGTCTCCACTAGACGTGTTAAAGCCTCATCATGGTCTCCACTAGACGTGTTAAAGCCTCCTCATGGTCTCCACCAGACGTGTTAAAGCCTCATCATGGTCTCCACCAGACGTGTTAAAGCCTCATCATGGTCTCCACCAGACGTGTTAAAGCCTCATCATGGTCTCCACCAGACGTGTTAAAGCCTCATCATGGTCTCCACTAGACGTGTTAAAGCCTCATCATGGTCTCCACTAGACGTGTTAAAGCCTCATGGTCTCCACTAGACGTGTTAAAGCCTCATGGTCTCCACTAGACGTGTTAAAGCCTCATCATGGTCTCCACTAGACGTGTTAAAGCCTCATCATGGTCTCCACTAGACGTGTTAAAGCCTCATCATGGTCTCCACTAGACGTGTTAAAGCCTCATCATGGTCTCCACTAGACGTGTTAAAGCCTCATCATGGTCTCCACTAGACGTGTTAAAGCCTCATCATGGTCTCCACTAGACGTGTTAAAGCCTCATCATGGTCTCCACTAGACGTGTTAAAGCCTCATCATGGTCTCCACTAGACGTGTTAAAGCCTCATGGTCTCCACTAGACGTGTTAAAGCCTCATCATGGTCTCCACTAGACGTGTTAAAGCCTCATCATGGTCTCCACTAGACGTGTTAAAGCCTCATCATGGTCTCCACTAGACGTGTTAAAGCCTCATGGTCTCCACTAGACGTGTTAAAGCCTCATCATGGTCTCCACTAGACGTGTTAAAGCCTCATGGTCTCCACTAGACGTGTTAAAGCCTCATCATGGTCTCCACTAGACGTGTTAAAGCCTCATCATGGTCTCCACTAGACGTGTTAAAGCCTCATCATGGTCTCCACTAGACGTGTTAAAGCCTCATCATGGTCTCCACTAGACGTGTTAAAGCCTCATGGTCTCCACTAGACGTGTTAAAGCCTCATCATGGTCTCCACTAGACACCAGCATGTTCACACATGTTCATTTAAAGGAATAGTGCGAGATTTAGGTTGTTTTTCTACTTAACAAGAGTCAGACGAACTCATGGATTCCATTTTTATGTCTCTACGGGCAGTTTGGAGATGATTGAAGTTAGCATACTGTTAGCTTAGCGCAATTGCTGGAAGTCTCCCGGTACAGTAGCCAGTTCCTCTCAGAAGCAGGGGAATAAACCTTGTACTCTAAGGCTGAGTGGTTGGTCATTTAAAGTCTTAAAAAGCTATACATAGTAAATCAACATTTTATCAATGTGATCGTTTTACTGATAATCATCAGAAACAAGATTCTATCCACTTCCTTATTCTCTGTCCCGTTGTCACGTAGACATTTAGAGAGATTGAAACGTTGTTAGAATTTCATTGTTAGAAATTAATAGATTCCAGTTAGCTCATTCCTCCTTGGTTGCAATGAGCAAACAACCCTCACTCCTTCTAGCCCCCTTGCACAACCCCTCACTCCTTCTAGCCCCCTTGCACAACCCTCACTTCTTCTAGCCCCCTTGCACAACCCCTCACTCCTTCTAGCCCCCTTGCACAACCCCTCACTCCTTCTAGTCCCCTTGCACAACCCCTCACTCCTTCTAGCCCCCTTGCACAACCCTCACTTCTTCTAGCCCCCTTCCACAACCCCTCACTCCTTCTAGTCCCCTTGCACAACCCCTCACTCCTTCTAGCCCCCTTGCACAACCCCTCACTCCTTCTAGCCCCCTTGCACAACCCCTCACTCCTTCTAGCCCCCTTGCACAACCCCTCACTCCTTCTAGCCCCCTTGCACAACCCCTCACTCCTTCTAGCCCCCTTGCACAACCCCTTCTAGCCCCCTTGCACAACCCCTTCTAGCCCCCTTGCACAACCCCTCACTCCTTCTAGCCCCCTTGCACAACCCCTCACTCCTTCTAGCCCCCTTGCTCAACCCCTCACTCCTTCTAGCCCCCTTGCTCAACCCCTCACTCCTTCTAGCCCCCTTCCACAACCCCTCACTCCTTCTAGCCCCCTTGCTCAACCCCTCACTCCTTCTAGCCCCCTTGCACAACCCCTCACTCCTTCTAGCCCCCTTGCACAACCCCTCACTCCTTCTAGCCCCCTTGCACAACCCCTCACTCCTTCTAGCCCCCTTGCACAACCCCTCACTCCTTCTAGCCCCCTTGCACAACCCCTCACTCCTTCTAGCCCCCTTGCACAACCCCTCACTCCTTCTAGCCCCCTTGCACAACCCTCACTCCTTCTAGCCCCCTTGCACAACCCCTCACTCCTTCTAGCCCCCTTGCAAGTTATTGCTGATTTCAGGCTTTGGAAAGAGCCGGGCCGGACCTTCAATCTGGCAGAAGAAATCGGACCTGGGTAGGTTATAGCCTGAACGTCGCTGGCATGCGTAGAACTCAGGCTTAAAATTCATGCCCGTGCAGGGCTCCAAGAAGCATTCCTTGTGTTTTGGTGAGAGGGCCCAGCCGGTATGATACGTAGCCTGTTATAAGGATCAGAGGCTGTTGGTCTGGTTTCTCTAACAAACAATGGAAACTTTATCAGAGGCTGTTGGTCTGGTTTGTCTAACAAACAATGGAAACTTTATCAGAGGCTGTTGGTCTGGTTTCTCTAACAAACAATGGAAACTTTATCAGAGGCTGTTGTTCTGGTTTCTCTAACAAACAATGGAAACTTTATCAGAGGCTGTTGGTCTGGTTTCTCTAACAAACAATGGAAACTTTATCAGAGGCTGTTGGTCTGGTTTCTCTAACAAACAATGGAAACTTCATCAGAGGCTGTTGGTCTGGTTTCTCTAACAAACAATGGAAACTTTATCAGAGGCTGTTGGTCTGGTTTCTCTAACAAACAATGGAAACTTTATCAGAGGCTGTTGGTCTGGTTTCTCTAACAAACAATGGAAACTTTATCAGAGGCTGTTGGTTTGGTTTCTCTAACAAACAATGGAAACTTCATCAGAGGCTGTTGGTCTGGTTTCTCTAACAAACAATGGCAACTTTATCAGAGGCTGTTGGTCTGGTTTCTCTAACAAACAATGGAAACTTTATCAGAGGCTGTTGGTCTGGTTTCTCTAACAAACAATGGAAACTTTATCAGAGGCTGTTGGTCTGGTTTCTCTAACAAACAATGGCAACTTTATCAGAGGCTGTTGGTCTGGTTTATCTAACAAACAATGGAAACTTTATCAGAGGCTGTTGGTTTGGTTTCTCTAACAAACAATGGAAACTTTATCAGAGGCTGTTGGTTTGGTTTCTCTAACAAACAATGGAAACTTTATCAGAGGCTGTTGGTTTGGTTTCTAACAAACAATGGAAACTTTATCAGAGGCTGTTGGTCTGGTTTGTCTAACAAACAAAAAACGAATCACAAAAGAGTGCGCCAATTCTTTTGATAAAGATACCAAACACGGGGACTGCATAATATGATCATGATAAGTGTTGCAGTAACTTCCACAAAGCTCCCAGGTTTCCCAGAAATCCTAGTTGGAGGATTCTAGATTCCCTCCTGAATCGTCAAACCTACATTTCTGGAAAAACCACCCTAATCATGGCACGCCATGGCTGTTACTTGTACCTGTGGAAAAGACCACATTTCTGGAAACCAGTTTGTAGTCCACGATGGAGAACTGAGGCAGCTGGATACGGGTCACTCCTGTCACAGCATTCTCCCCCCCTTTCCAGTAGAACTCGATGTCATCTGTGGTGTAGCCATCTGTAACACAGAAACACAGGCATGCGCAGTTCATTATTCAACAGAATAGAAATCATGGTTGAATCTAGTTAACTATGTGAGTCTGACGAGAAATAATGTATTGTAGTTTTATCCCCGCTTTTAAATGCAGTGAACTACTAAATAAAGTCAAATAAAGGTTACGTAACCCAAGCCAACATACTAAAGCACTAACTTACACTAGCCTTGTCAATCATTTAGTAGGCACATTTAAGATGACTAATCTTCATTAGCATTCAGGCTAAGTGACATTTGTGGCTCGTGATGACAGAGTATGATGAAGTCCTGTGAATCACAGCGAGAGAGCAGAGGCTCGTGGGTAATAGATAGTTACATGAGGCTGATGTAAATCTACCATTAGCCGGATGTCTAGCTGACAACGTGTTTCTGTCCCCAATGGCGCCCTATTCCAGGTCTAAAGTAGTGCACTATTAGGGAATAGGGCTCTGGTCTAAAGTAGTGTACTATATAGGGAATAGGGTGCCATAGGGCTCTGGTCTAAAGTAGTGCACTATATAGGGAATAGGGTGCCATAGGTCTCTGGTCTAAAGTAGTGCACTATATAGGGAATAGGGTGCCATAGGGCTCTGGTCTAAAGTAGTGTACTATGTAGGGAATAGGGCTCTGGTCTAAAGTAGTGTACTATATAGGGAATAGGGTGCCATAGGGCTCTGGTCTAAAGTAGTGTACTATATAGGGAATAGGGTGCCATAGGGCTCTGGTCTAAAGTAGTGTTCTATGTAGGGAATAGGGCTCTGGTCTAAAGTAGTGCACTATATAGGGAATAGGGCTCTGGTCTAAAGTAGTGCACTATATAGGGAATAGGGCTCTGGTCTAAAGTAGTGCACTATATAGGGAATAGGGCTCTGGTCTAAAGTAGTGCACTATATAGGGAATAGGGCCCTGGTCTAAAGTAGTGCACTATATAGGGAATAGGGCTCTGGTCTAAAGTAGTGCACTATATAGGGAATAGGGCTCTGGTCTAAAGTAGTGCACTATATAGGGAATAGGGCTCTGGTCTAAAGTAGTGCACTATATAGGGAATAGGGCTCTGGTCTATAGTAGTGCACTATATAGGGAATAGGGCCCTGGTCTAAAGTAGTGCACTATATAGGGGAATAGGGCTCTGGTCTACAGTAGTGTACTATATAGGGAATAGGGCTCTGGTCTAAAGTAGTGCACTATATAGGGAATAGGGCCCTGGTCTATAGTAGTGCATTGAATAGGGAATAGGGCTCTGGTCTAAAGTAGTGCACTATATAGGGAATAGGGCTCTGGTCTAAAGTAGTGCGCTATATAGGGAATAGGGTGCCATTTTGGACATAGCCTGACAGTGTTTCCAGTCTCATTGGTAGGCAGACCAACAGATACGCTGTTTATGGCTGTGACCTTCAGCAGTTTTATGGGGAGACATGTACTGATGAGTTAGGAGACATCATGGATCAGAGTACAGAGTGGAGTTAGGAGACATCATGGATCAGAGTGGAGCTAGGAGACATCATGGATCAGAGTGGAGCTAGGAGACATCATGGATCAGAGTGGAGTTAGGAGACATCATGGATCAGAGTGGAGCTAGGAGACATCATGGATCAGAGTGGAGCTAGGAGACATCATGGATCAGAGTGGAGTTAGGAGACATCATGGATCAGAGTGGAGTTAGGAGACATCATGGATCAGAGTGGAGTTAGGAGACATCATGGATCAGAGTGGAGCTAGGAGACATCATGGATCAGAGTGGAGTTAGGAGACATCATGGATCAGAGTGGAGTTAGGAGACATCATGGATCAGAGTACAGAGTGGAGTTAGGAGACATCATGGATCAGAGTACAGAGTGGAGCTAGGAGACATCATGGATCAGAGTGGAGCTAGGAGACATCATGGATCAGAGTTGAGTTAGGAGACATCATGGATCAGAGTGGAGTTAGGAGACATCATGGATCAGAGTGGAGCTAGGAGACATCATGGATCAGAGTGGAGTTAGGAGACATCATGGATCAGAGTGGAGCTAGGAGACATCATGGATCAGAGTGGAGTTAGGAGACATCATGGATCAGAGTGGAGTTAGGAGACATCATGGATCAGAGTACAGAGTGGAGTTCGGAGACATCATGGATCAGAGTGGAGCTAGGAGACATCATGGATCAGAGTACAGAGTGGAGTTAGGAGACATCATGGATCAGAGTACAGAGTGGAGCTAGGAGACATCATGGATCAGAGTGGAGCTAGGAGACATCATGGATCAGAGTACAGAGTGGAGCTAGGAGACATCATGGATCAGAGTGGAGTTAGGAGACATCATGGATCAGAGTGGAGTTAGGAGACATCATGGATCAGAGTGGAGTTAGGAGACATCATGGATCAGAGTGGAGTTAGGAGACATCATGGATCAGAGTGGAGCTAGGAGACATCATGGATCAGAGTGGAGCTAGGAGACATCATGGATCAGAGAACAGAGAGGAGCTAGGAGACATCATGGATCAGAGTGGAGTTAGGAGACATCATGGATCAGAGTGGAGTTAGGAGACATCATGGATCATATATATATAATATGTAAACAGTCCGGGTGGCCATTTGATTAATTGTTCAGCAGTCTTATGGCTTGGGGATAGAAGCTGTTTAGGAGCCTTTTGGTCCTAGACTTGGTGCTCCGGTACCGCTTGCCGTGCGGTAGCAGAGAGAACAGTCTATGACTAGGGTAGCTGGAGTCTGACAGTTTTTAGGGCATTCCTCAGACACCGCCTGGTATAGAGGTCCTGGATGGCAGGAAGTTGGACCCAGTGATGTACTGGGCCATACGCATTACCCTCTGTAGAGCCATGCAGTCAGATGCAGAGCAGTGACCATACCAGGCGGTGATGCAACCGGTCAGGATGCTCTCGATGGTGAAGCTGTATAACTTTTTGAGGATCTGAGGACCCATGCCAAATCTTTCCAGTCTCCTGAGGGGGGAAAGGTGTTGTGTTGTCGTGCCCTCTTCACAACTGTCTTGGTGTGTATGGACCATGATAGTTTGTTGGTGATGTGGACACCAAGGAACTTGAAACTCTCGACCCGCTCCACTTCAGCCCCGTCGATGTTAATGGGGGCCTGTTCAGCCCTCCTTTTCCTGTAGTCCACGATCAGCTCTTTTGTCTTGATCACATTGAGGGAGAGGTTGTTGTCCTGACACCACACTGCCAGGTCTCTGACCGCCTCCCTAAAGGCTGTCTCATCGTTGTCGGTGATCAGGCCTGTTGACACTGTTGTGTCATCAGCAAACTTAATGATGGTGTTGGAGTCATGCTTGGCCATGCAGTCGTGGATGAACAGGGAGTACAGGAGGGGACTGAGCGCGCACCCTTGAGGGGCCCCAATGTTGAGGATCAGCGTGGCAGATGTGTTGTACCCTTACCACCTGGGGGCAGCCGATCAGGAAGTCCAGGTTCCAGTTGCAGAGGGAGGTGTTTAGTAACAGGGTCCTAAGCTTAGTGATACGTTCTGTGGGCACTATGGTGATGAACGCTGAGCTGTAGTCAATGAACAGCATTCTCACATAGGTGTTCCTTTTGTCCAGGTGGGAAAGGGCAGTGTGGAGTGCAATTGAGATTGTGTCATCTGTGGATCTGTTGGGGCGGTATGCAAATTGGAGTGGGTCTAGGGTTTCCGGCAAGATGGTGTTGATGTGAGCAATGACCAGCCTTTCAAAGCACCTCATGGCTACTGATGTGAGTGCTACGGGGCGGTAATCATTTCGGGAGGTTACCTTCGCTTTCTTGGGCACAGGGACTATGGTGGTATGTTTGAAATATGTTGGTATTACAGACTCAGACAGGGAGAGTTTGAAAATGTCAGTGAAGACACTTGCCAGTTGGTCCATGCACGCTTTGAGTACATTTCCTGGTAATCCGTCTGGCCCCGCAGCTTTGTGAATGTTGACCTGTTTAAAGGTCTTGCTCACATCAGCTACGGAGAGTGTGATCACACAGTCATCCGGAACAGCTGGTGCTCTCATACATGCTTCAGCGCTGCTTGCCTTGAAGCGAGCATAAAAGACATTTAGCTAGTCTGGTAGGCTCGCATCACTGGGCAGCTCGCGGCTGGGTTTCCCTTTATAGCCTCTAATAATCCTGTATTGGCGTTTTGCCTGTTTGATGATTTACTGGCCCAACGCTCTAACCACTAGGCTACCTGCCGCTTTAGCCTTTAGCTTGGTGCGGATGTTGCCTGTAATCCATGGCTTCTGGTTGGGAAATGTACGTACGGTCACTGTGGGGACGACGTCGTCGATGCACTTATTGATGAAGCCGGTGACTGGCATGCCACTGGATGGATCCGGGAACATATTCTAGTCTGTGCTAGCAAAAGAGTCCTGTAGCGTAGCATCTGCGTCATCTGACCACTTCCGTATTGAGTGAGTCACTTGTACTTCCTGCTTTAGTTTTTGCTTGTAAGCAGGAATCAGGAGGCTAGAATTATGGTCAGATTTGCCAAATGGAGGGCGAGGGAGAACTTTGTATGAGTCTCTGTGTGTGGAGTAAAGGTGGTCTAGAGTTTTTTTCCCCTCTGGTTGTACATTTAACATGCTGATAGAAATGAGGTACAACGGATTTAAGTTTCCCTGCATTAAAGTCCCCGGCCACTAGGAGTGCCACATCTGGATAAGTAGTTTATTGTTTGCTTATGGCCTTATACAGCTGGTTGAGTGCGGTCTTAGTGCCAGTATCGGTTTGTGGTGGGAAATAGACACCTACGAATAATATAAATAATAATATAGATGAGAACTCTCTTGGTAGATAATGTGGTCTACAGCTTATCATATGGTAGTCTACCTCAGGTGAGCAATACCTCGAGACTTCTTTAATATTAGACATCGCGCACCAGCTGTTATTAACAAATAGACACATCTTCTTACCAGACGTAGCTGCTCTGTCCTGCCGATGCACCGATAAGCCAGCCAGCTCTATATTATCCGTGTCGTCGTTCAGTCACATCTCAGTGAAACATAGGACATTACAGTTTTTAATGTCCCATTGGTCGTCCTAATACTTATATATTTCTTAATTCCATTATTTTACTTTTAGATGTGTGTATCGTTGTGTATTGTTAGATACTACTGCACTGTTGGAGCAAGGAACACTACAGCATTTCTCTACACTCGCAATAACATCTGCTAACCATGTGACCAATAACATCTGCTAACCATGTGACCAATAACATCTGCTAACCATGTGACCAATAACATCTGCTAACCATGTGACCAATAACATCTGCTAACCATGTGACCAATAACATCTGCTAACCATGTGACCAATAACATCTGCTAACCATGTGACCAATAACATCTGCTAACCATGTGACCAATACCATCTGCTAACCATGTGACCAATACCATCTGCTAACCATGTGACCAATACCATCTGGTTTCCAGTTTACTCACAGCTCTCTATCTCCAGGGTGCAGTTCTGTTCGTCCAGTGGGTATCTCCTCAGGTCCATCATACAGGCAGCCGTCGTTGTGATCCTACATCAAACAGAACAACATTATGACACAGATTAAGAAACAGGCATTGGGGTGAGTTCCAAATGGCAACCTATTTCCTTTATAGTGCACTACTTCTGACCAGGGCCCATAGAGAATAGGGTACCATTTGGGACTGAATAAAAGTTAGGCAAACACATCCTACAGAAAGGTACAGACATGCTGGTATTTATTTATTTAACCTTTATTTAACGAGGCAAGTCAGTTAATTAAGAACAAATTCTTATTCACAATGACGGCCTACACAGGCCAAACCCAAACCCGGACGACGTTGGGCCAATCATGGGCCGCCCTATGGGACTCCAAATCACGGCCGGTTGTGATACAGCCTGGATACAAACCAGGGTTTCTGTGGTGACGCCTTAAGCACTGAGATGCAGTATCGTAGACTGCTGCGCCACCCGGGAGCCCTGATAGACAGAGTAAAAATTCTGGACTGACCACCAGAACAGGACTGACCAGCAGAACAGGACTGACATGCTCGGATTCTCCGCACCTTAGCGCGCACACACACACACACACACACACACACACACACACACACACACACACACACACACACACACACACACACACACACACACACACACACAGCAATGAGAATGTCAGGTGCCTGCTGCCACCTCCAGAGCTAGAAAGAGCTGTGTGGGTTCTATTTGTCTGTGTTGAACCAACAACGTGAAGCCCTGAACACACAGGTCCTGTAGAAACATGTAACATGAACCCCACTGCAGCAGTCTCCTCTGGAGGTCCTGTAGAAACCTCTGGTTGTAACATGAACCCCACTGCAGCAGTCTCTTCTGGAGGTCCTGTAGAAACCTCTGGTTGTAACATGAACCCACTGCAGCAGTCTCCTCTGGAGGTCCTGTAGAAACCTCTGGTTGTAACATGACCCCACTGCAGCAGTCTCTTCTGGAGGTCCTGTAGAAACATGTAACATGACCCCACTGCAGCAGTCTCCTCTGGAGGTCCTGTAGAAACCTCTGGTTGTAACATGATCCCACTGCAGCAGTCTCCTCTGGAGGTCCTGTAGAAACATGTAACATGAACCCCACTGCAGCAGTCTCCTCTGGAGGTCCTGTAGAAACCTCTGGTTGTAACATGAACCCACTGCAGCAGTCTCCTCTGGAGGTCCTGTAGAAACCTCTGGTTGTAACATGAACCCACTGCAGCAGTCTCCCCTGGAGGTCCTGTAGAAACCCCTGGTTGTAACATGAACCCACTGCAGCAGTCTCCTCTGGAGGTCCTGTAGAAACCTCTGGTTGTAACATGAACCCCACTGCAGCAGTCTCCTCTGGAGGTCCTGTAGAAACCTCTGGTTGTAACATGACCCCACTGCAGCAGTCTCCTCTGGAGGTCCTGTAGAAACCTCTGGTTGTAACATGAACCCACTGCAGCAGTCTCCTCTGGAGTTCCTGTAGAAACCTCTGGTTGTAACATGACCCCACTGCAGCAGTCTCCTCTGGAGGTCCTGTAGAAACCTCTGGTTGTAACATGAACCCACTGCAGCAGTCTCCCCTGGAGGTCCTGTAGAAACCTCTGGTTGTAACATGAATCCACTGCAGCAGTCTCCCCTGGAGGTCCTTTAGAAACCTCTGGTTGTAACATGACCCCACTGCAGCAGTCTCCTCTGGAGGTCCTGTAGAAACCTCTGGTTGTAACATGAACCCACTGCAGCAGTCTCCTCTGGAGGTCCTGTAGAAACCTCTGGTTGTAACATGAACCCACTGCAGCAGTCTCCCCTGGAGGTCCTGTAGAAACCTCTGGTTGTAACATGAACCCACTGCAGCAGTCTCTTCTGGAGGTCCTGTAGAAACCTCTGGTTGTAACATGAACCCACTGCAGCAGTCTCCTCTGGAGGTCCTGTAGAAACCTCTGGTTGTAACATGAACCCCACTGCAGCAGTCTCCTCTGGAGGTCCTGTAGAAACCTCTGGTTGTAACATGAACCCCACTGCAGCAGTCTCCTCTGGAGGTCCTGTAGAAACCTCTGGTTGTAACATGAACCCACTGCAGCAGTCTCCTCTGGAGGTCCTGTAGAAACCTCTGGTTGTAACATGATTCCACTGCAGCAGTCTCCTCTGGAGGTCCTGTAGAAACCTCTGGTTGTAACATGAACCCACTGCAGCAGTCTCCTCTGGAGGTCCTGTATAAACCTCTGGTTGTAACATGACCCCACTGCAGCAGTCTCTTCTGGAGGTCCTGTAGAAACCTCTGGTTGTAACATGAACCCACTGCAGCAGTCTCCTCTGGAGGTCCTGTATAAACCTCTGGTTGTAACATGAACCCACTGCAGCAGTCTCCTCTGGAGGTCCTGAAGAAACCTCTGGTTGTAACATGAACCCACTGCAGCAGTCTCCTCTGGAGGTCCTGTAGAAACCTCTGGTTTTAACATGAACCCCACTGCAGCAGTCTCCTCTGGAGGTCCTGTAGAAACCTCTGGTTGTAACATGAACCCCACTGCAGCAGTCTCCTCTGGAGGTCCTGTAGAAACATGTAACATGAACCCACTGCAGCAGTCTCCTCTGGAGGTCCTGTAGAAACCTCTGGTTGTAACATGAACCCACTGCAGCAGTCTCCTCTGGAGGTCCTGTAGAAACCTCTGGTTGTAACATGACCCCCACTGCAGCAGTCTCCTCTGGAGGTCCTGTAGAAACCTCTGGTTGTAACATGAACCCACTGCAGCAGTCTCCTCTGGTCCTGTAGAAACCTCTGGTTGTAACATGAACCCCACTGCAGCAGTCTCCTCTGGAGGTCCTGTAGAAACCTCTGGTTGTAACATGAACCCCACTGCAGCAGTCTCCTCCGGAGGTCCTGTAGAAACCTCTGGTTGTAACATGACCCCACTGCAGCAGTCTCCTCTGGAGGTCCTGTAGAAACCTCTGGTTGTAACATGAACCCACTGCAGCAGTCTCTTCTGGAGGTCCTGTAGAAACCTCTGGTTGTAACATGACCCCACTGCAGCAGTCTCCTCTGGAGGTCCTGTAGAAACCTCTGGTTGTAACATGAACCCACTGCAGCAGTCTCCTCTTGAGGTCCTGTAGAAACCTCTGGTTGTAACATGAACCCACTGCAGCAGTCTCCTCTGGAGGTCCTGTAGAAACCTCTGGTTGTAACATGAACCCACTGGAGCAGTCTCCTCTTGAGGTCCTGTAGAAACCTCTGGTTGTAACATGAACCCACTGCAGCAGTCTCCTCTGGAGGTCCTGTAGAAACCTCTGGTTGTAACATGATTCCACTGCAGCAGTCTCCTCTGGAGGTCCTGTAGAAACCTCTGGTTGTAACATGATTCCACTGCAGCAGTCTCCTCTGGAGGTCCTGTAGAAACCTCTGGTTATAACATGAACCCACTGCAGCAGTCTCTTCTGGAGGTCCTGTAGAAACCTCTGGTTGTAACATGAACCCACTGCAGCAGTCTCCCCTGGAGGTCCTGTACAAACCTCTGGTTGTAACATGAACCCACTGCAGCAGTCTCTTCTGGAGGTCCTGTAGAAACCTCTGGTTGTAACATGAACCCACTGCAGCAGTCTCCTCTGGAGGTCCTGTAGAAACCTCTGGTTGTAACATGAACCCACTGCAGCAGTCTCCTCTGGAGGTCCTGTATAAACCTCTGGTTGTAACATGATTCCACTGCAGCAGTCTCCTCTGGAGGTCCTGTAGAAACCTCTGGTTGTAACATGAACCCACTGCAGCAGTCTCCTCTGGAGGTCCTGTAGAAACCTCTGGTTGTAACATGAACCCACTGCAGCAGTCTCTTCTGGAGGTCCTGTAGAAACCTCTGGTTGTAACATGAACCCACTGCAGCAGTCTCCTCTGGAGGTCCTGTAGAAACCTCTGGTTGTAACATGAACCCACTGCAGCAGTCTCCTCTGGAGGTCCTGTAGAAACCTCTGGTTGTAACATGATCCCACTGCAGCAGTCTCCTCTGGAGGTCCTGTAGAAACCTCTGGTTGTAACATGACCCCACTGCAGCAGTCTCTTCTGGAGGTGTGCCCTGGAGGTCCTGTACAAACCTCTGGTTGTAACATGACCCCACTGCAGCAGTCTCCTCTGGAGGTCCTGTAGAAACATGTAACATGAACCCACTGCAGCAGTCTCTTCTGGAGGTCCTGTAGAAACCTCTGGTTGTAACATGACCCCCACTGCAGCAGTCTCCTCTGGAGGTCCTGTAGAAACCTCTGGTTGTAACATGAACCCACTGCAGCAGTCTCCTCTGGAGGTCCTGTAGAAACCTCTGGTTGTAACATGAACCCACTGCAGCAGTCTCCTCTGGAGGTCCTGTAGAAACCTCTGGTTGTAACATGACCCCACTGCAGCAGTCTCCTCTGGAGGTCCTGTAGAAACCCCTGGTTGTAACATGAACCCACTGCAGCAGTCTCCTCTGGAGGTCCTGTAGAAACCTCTGGTTGTAACATGACCCCACTGCAGCAGTCTCCTCTGGAGGTCCTGTAGAAACCTCTGGTTGTAACATGAACCCACTGCAGCAGTCTCTTCTGGAGGTCCTGTAGAAACCTCTGGTTGTAACATGAACCCACTGCAGCAGTCTCCTCTGGAGGTCCTGTAGAAACCTCTGGTTGTAACATGAACCCACTGCAGCAGTCTCCTCTGGAGGTCCTGTAGAAACCTCTGGTTGTAACATGATTCCACTGCAGCAGTCTCCTCTGGAGGTCCTGTAGAAACCTCTGGTTGTAACATGATTCCACTGCAGCAGTCTCCTCTGGAGGTCCTGTAGAAACCCCTGGTTGTAACATGAACCCACTGCAGCAGTCTCCTCTGGAGGTCCTGTAGAAACCCCTGGTTGTAACATGAACCCACTGCAGCAGTCTCCTCTGGAGGTCCTGTAGAAACCTCTGGTTGTAATATGAACCCACTGCAGCAGTCTCTTCTGGAGGTCCTGTAGAAACCTCTGGTTGTAACATGAACCCACTGCAGCAGTCTCCTCTGGAGGTCCTGTAGAAACATGTAACATGAACCCCACTGCAGCAGTCTCCTCTGGAGGTCCTGTAGAAACCTCTGGTTGTAACATGAACCCACTGCAGCAGTCTCCTCTGGAGGTCCTGTAGAAACCTCTGGTTGTAACATGAACCCACTGCAGCAGTCTCCTCTGGAGGTCCTGTAGAAACCCCTGGTTGTAACATGACCCCACTGCAGCAGTCTCCTCTGGAGGTCCTGTAGAAACCCCTGGTTGTAACATGAACCCACTGCAGCAGTCTCCTCTGGAGGTCCTGTAGAAACCTCTGGTTGTAACATGAACCCACTGCAGCAGTCTCCTCTGGAGGTCCTGTATAAACCTCTGGTTGTAACATGAACCCCACTGCAGCAGTCTCCTCTGGAGGTCCTGTAGAAACCTCTGGTTGTAACATGAACCCCACTGCAGCAGTCTCCTCTGGAGGTCCTGTAGAAACCTCTGGTTGTAACATGAACCCACTGCAGCAGTCTCCTCTGGAGGTCCTGTAGAAACCTCTGGTTGTAACATGAACCCACTGCAGCAGTCTCCTCTGGAGGTCCTGTAGAAACCTCTGGTTGTAACATGAACCCACTGCAGCAGTCTCCTCTGGAGGTCCTGTAGAAACCTCTGGTTGTAACATGAACCCCACTGCAGCAGTCTCTTCTGGAGGTCCTGTAGAAACCTCTGGTTGTAACATGACCCCCACTGCAGCAGTCTCCTCTGGAGGTCCCGTAGAAACCTCTGGTTGTAACATGAACCCACTGCAGCAGTCTCCTCTGGAGGTCCTGTAGAAACCTCTGGTTGTAACATGATTCCACTGCAGCAGTCTCCTCTGGAGGTCCTGTAGAAACCTCTGGTTGTAACATGAACCCACTGCAGCAGTCTCTTCTGGAGGTCCTGTAGAAACCTCTGGTTGTAACATGACCCCCACTGCAGCAGTCTCCTCTGGAGGTCCCGTAGAAACCTCTGGTTGTAACATGAACCCACTGCAGCAGTCTCTTCTGGAGGTGTGCCCTGTCACTGGTCTGACTCACTAAGACAACACACACGCTAATAAAAGAGCCATTGGCCTGGTCTCAATGACCCAACACACTGCCTGTCTGGTCCGATGTGGACTGTTTAAATGACCCAACACACTGCCTGTCTGGTACGATGTGGACTGTTTAAATGACCCAACACACTGCCTGTCTGGTACGATGTGGACTGTTTAAAATGACCCAACACACTGCCTGTCTGGTACGATGTGGACTGTTTAAATGAACCAACACATTGCCTGTCTGGTCCGATGTGGACTGTTTAAATGACCCAACACACTGCCTGTCTGGTACGATGTGGACTGTTTAAATGAGCCAACACGCTCATTACTACAGGGAATGTTGGAAACATAAAGAGCCTTGTATTGGACGCATAAGTAAGCCTTGTCTGAGCCAAATTTGACCTCGGTTCACTAAACGGGGCAGATTCTAGGTTCACTAAACGGGGCAGAGTCTAGGTTCACTAAACGGGGCAGAGTCTAGGTTCACTAAACGGGGCAGAGTCTAGGTTCACTAAACGGGGCAGAGTCTAGGTTCACTAAACGGGGCAGATTCTAAGTTCACTAAGCGGGGCAGATTCTAGGTTCACTAAACGGGGCAGATTCTAGGTTCACTAAACGGGGCAGAGTCTAGGTTCACTAAACGGGGCAGAGTCAAAGTTCACTAAGCGGGGCATATTCTAGGTTCACTAAACGGGGCAGAGTCTAGGTTCACTAAACGGGGCAGAGTCTAGGTTCACTAAACGGGGCAGAGTCTAGGTTCACTAAGCGGGGCATATTCTAGGTTCACTAAACGGGGCAGAGTCTAGGTTCACTAAACGGGGCAGAGTCTAGGTTCACTAAACGGGGCAGAGTCTAGGTTCACTAAACGGGGCAGAGTCTAGGTTCACTAAACGGGGCAGAGTCTAGGTTCACTAAACGGGGCAGAGTCTAGGTTCACTAAACGGGGCAGAGTCTAGGTTCACTAAACGGGGCAGATTCTAGGTTCACTAAACGGGGCAGAGTCTAAGTTCACTAAACGGGGCAGAGTCTAGGTTCACTAAGCGGGGCAGAGTCTAGGTTCACTAAGCGGGGCAGATTCTAGGTTCACTAAACGGGGCAGAGTCTAGGTTCACTAAACGGGGCAGATTCTAGGTTCACTAAACGGGGCAGAGTCTAGGTTCACTAAACGGGGCAGAGTCTAGGTTCACTAAACGGGGCCGATTCTAGGTTCACTAAGCGGGGCAGATTCTAGGTTCACTAAACGGGGCAGAGTATAGGTTCACTAAACGGGGAAGAGTCTAGGTTCACTAAACGGGGCAGATTCTAGTTTCACTAAACGGGGCAGAGTCTAGGTTCACTAAACGGGGCCGATTCTAGGTTCACTAAACGGGGCCGATTCTAGGTTCACTAAACGGGGCAGATTCTAGGTTCACTAAACGGGGCAGAGTCTAGGTTCACTAAACGGGGCCGATTCTAGGTTCACTAAACGGGGCAGATTCTAGGTTCACTAAACGGGGCAGAGTATAGGTTCACTAAACGGGGAAGAGTCTAGGTTCACTAAGCGGGGTAGATTCTAGGTTCACTAAGCGGGGTAGATTCTAGGTTCACTAAGCGGGGTAGATTCTAGGTTCACTAAGCGGGGCAGAATCTAGGTTCACTAAGCGGGGCAGATTCTAGGTTCACTAAACGGGGCCGATTCTAGGTTCACTAAACGGGGCAGATTCTAGGTTCACTAAAAGGGGCAGAGTATAGGTTCACTAAACGGGGCAGAGTATAGGTTCACTAAACGGGGCAGAGTATAGGTTCACTAAGCGGGGCAGAGTATAGGTTCACTAAGCGGGGCAGAGTATAAGTTCACTAAACGGGGAAGAGTCTAGGTTCACTAAACGGGGCAGATTCTAGGTTCACTAAGCGGGGCAGAGTCTAGGTTCACTAAGCGGGGCAGATTCTAGGTTCACTAAGCGGGGCAGAGTCTAGGTTCACTAAACGGGGCAGAGTCTAGGTTCACTAAACGGGGCAGATTCTAGGTTCACTAAACGGGGCAGAGTCTAGGTTCACTAAACGGGGCAGATTCTAGGTTCACTAAGCGGAGAAGAGTCTAGGTTCACTAAACGGGGCAGATTCTAGGTTCACTAAACGGGGCAGAGTCTAGGTTCACTAAGCGGGGCAGAGTCTAGGTTCACTAAACGGGGTAGAGTCTAGGTTCACTAAACGGGGTAGAGTCTAGGTTCACTAAACGGGGTAGAGTCTAGGTTCACTAAACGGGGCAGATTCTAGGTTCACTAAGCGGGGCATATTCTAGGTTCACTAAACGGGGCGGATTCTAGGTTCACTAAGCGGGGCGGATTCTAGGTTCACTAAACGGGGCGGATTCTAGGTTCACTAAGCGGGGCAGATTCTAGGTTCACTAAACGGGGCAGATTCTAGGTTCACTAAACGGGGCAGATTCTAGGTTCACTAAACGGGGCAGAGTCTAGGTTCACTAAACGGGGCAGAGTCTAGGTTCACTAAACGGGGCAGAGTCTAGGTTCACTAAACGGAGAAGAGTCTAGGTTCACTAAACGGAGAAGAGTATAGGTTCACTAAACGGGGCAGATTCTAGGTTCACTAAGCGGGGCAGAGTCTAGGTTCACTAAACGGGGCAGAGTCTAGGTTCACTAAACGGGGCCGATTCTAGGTTCACTAAACGGGGCAGATTCTAGGTTCACTAAACGGGGCAGAGTATAGGTTCACTAAACGGGGAAGAGTCTAGGTTCACTAAACGGGGCAGATTCTAGGTTCACTAAACGGGGCCGATTCTAGGTTCACTAAACGGGGCAGATTCTAGGTTCACTAAACGGGGCAGAGTCTAGGTTCACTAAACGGGGCCGATTCTAGGTTCACTAAACGGGGCAGATTCTAGGTTCACTAAACGGGGCAGATTCTAGGTTCACTAAACGGGGCAGAGTATAGGTTCACTAAACGGGGAAGAGTCTAGGTTCACTAAGCGGGGTAGATTCTAGGTTCACTAAGCGGGGTAGATTCTAGGTTCACTAAGCGGGGCAGAATCTAGGTTCACTAAGCGGGGCAGATTCTAGGTTCACTAAACGGGGCCGATTCTAGGTTCACTAAACGGGGCAGATTCTAGGTTCACTAAAAGGGGCAGAGTATAGGTTCACTAAACGGGGCAGAGTATAGGTTCACTAAACGGGGCAGAGTATAGGTTCACTAAGCGGGGCAGAGTATAGGTTAACTAAGCGGGGCAGAGTATAAGTTCACTAAACGGGGAAGAGTCTAGGTTCACTAAACGGGGCAGATTCTAGGTTCACTAAGCGGGGCAGAGTCTAGGTTCACTAAGCGGGGCAGATTCTAGGTTCACTAAGCGGGGCAGAGTCTAGGTTCACTAAACGGGGCAGAGTCTAGGTTCACTAAACGGGGCAGATTCTAGGTTCACTAAACGGGGCAGAGTCTAGGTTCACTAAACGGGGCAGATTCTAGGTTCACTAAGCGGAGAAGAGTCTAGGTTCACTAAACGGGGCAGATTCTAGGTTCACTAAACGGGGCAGAGTCTAGGTTCACTAAGCGGGGCAGAGTCTAGGTTCACTAAACGGGGTAGAGTCTAGGTTCACTAAACGGGGTAGAGTCTAGGTTCACTAAACGGGGCAGATTCTAGGTTCACTAAGCGGGGCATATTCTAGGTTCACTAAACGGGGCAGATTCTAAGTTCACTAAACGGGGCAGATTCTAGGTTCACTAAACGGGGCAGATTCTAGGTTCACTAAACGGGGCAGAGTCTAGGTTCACTAAACGGGGCAGAGTCTAGGTTCACTAAACGGAGAAGAGTCTAGGTTCACTAAACGGAGAAGAGTCTAGGTTCACTAAACGGGGCAGAGTCTAGGTTCACTAAACGGGGCAGATTCTAGGTTCACTAAACGGGGCAGAGTCTAGGTTCACTAAACGGGGCAGATTCTAGGTTCACTAAGCGGGGCAGATTCTAGGTTCACTAAACGGGGCAGATTCTAGGTTCACTAAACGGGGCAGATTCTAGGTTCACTAAACGGGGCAGATTCTAGGTTCACTAAGCGGGGCAGATTCTAGGTTTACTAAACGGGGCAGATTCTAGGTTCACTAAACGGGGCAGATTCTAGGTTCACTAAACGGGGCAGATTCTAGGTTCACTAAACGGGGCAGATTCTAGGTTCACTAAGCGGGGCAGATTCTAGGTTCACTAAACGGGGCAGAGTCTAGGTTCACTAAACGGGGCAGAGTCTAGGTTCACTAAACGGGGCAGATTCTAGGTTCACTAAACGGGGCAGAGTCTAGGTTCACTAAACGGGGCAGATTCTAGGTTCACTAAACGGGGCAGAGTCTCGGTTCACTAAACGGGGCAGAGTATAGGTTCACTAAACGGGGCAGAGTATAGGTTCACTAAACGGGGCAGAGTATAGGTTCACTAAACGGGGCAGAGTATAGGTTCACTAAACGGGGCAGATTCTAGGTTCACTAAGCGGGGCAGATTCTAGTAACCCAGATATTCTAAACTGATCCTGAATGCAAGGCTTTATCAGATGACCTACCGCTAAAACACTGTATATTCTGAGATGACATATCGGTGGTGGTTTAGCCTCGGTATGAGAGACTCCCTGACTGTGGTGGTTTAGCCTCGGTATGAGAGACTCCCCGACTGTGGTGGTTTAGCCTCGGTATGAGAGACTCCCCGACTGTGGTGGTTTAGCCTCGGTACGAGAGACTCCCCGACTGTGGTGGTTTAGCCTCGGTACGAGAGACTCCCCGACTGTGGTGGTTTAGCCTCGGTATGAGAGACTCCCCGACTGTGGTGGTTTAGCCTCGGTATGAGAGACTCCCCGACTGTGGTGGTTTAGCCTCGATATGAGAGACTCCCCGACTGTGGTGGTTTAGCCTCGGTATGAGAGACTCCCCGACTGTGGTGGTTTAGCCTCGGTATGAGAGACTCCCCGACTGTGGTGGTTTAGCCTCGGTGTGAGAGACTCCCCGACTGTGGTGGTTTAGCCTCGGTACGAGAGACTCCCCGACTGTGGTGGTTTAGCCTCGGTATGAGAGACTCCGACTGTGGTGGTTTAGCCTCGGTATGAGAGACTCCCCGACTGTGGTGGTTTAGCCTCGGTATGAGAGACTCCCCGACTGTGGTGGTTTAGCCTCGGTATGAGAGACTCCGACTGTGGTGGTTTAGCCTCGGTATGAGAGACTCCCCGACTGTGGTGGTTTAGCCTCGGTATGAGAGACTCCCCGACTGTGGTGGTTTAGCCTCGGTATGAGAGACTCCCCGACTGTGGTGGTTTAGCCTCGGTATGAGAGACTCCCCGACTGTGGTGGTTTAGCCTCGGTATGAGAGACTCCCCGACTGTGGTGGTTTAGCCTCGGTATGAGAGACTCCCCGACTATAGTGGTTTAGCCTCGGTACGAGAGACTCCCCGACTGTGGTGGTTTAGCCTCGGTATGAGAGACTCCCCGACTGTGGTGGTTTAGCCTCGGTATGAGAGACTCCCCGACTGTGGTGGTTTAGCCTCGGTGTGAGAGACTCCCCGACTGTGGTGGTTTAGCCTCGGTATGAGAGACTCCCCGACTGTGGTGGTTTAGCCTCGGTATGAGAGACTCCCCGACTGTGGTGGTTTAGCCTCGGTATGAGAGACTCCCTATTTCCTAAGTAGTACACTACTTAAGGCTTTGGTCAAAAGTAATGTACTATACAGGAAATAGAGTTTAGGAAACGCCCCCTGACTGAGGGACTGAGAGGCGTCCCAAAATGGCTTCCTGCATCACTTCATCAGTTAGATGTCCAGGATGGAGAGACGTGGGTGAGTCTCTGACTGTAGCAATGCGACCACTTTACCACGAAAACACGTGAGCATTTCTCCATTAACGGCCTCCTGACAGAGCAGCAAATCTTCTCTTCCGCTATCCATTAATCAGATCCTTCTCTTCCTTCCTGGACAGCTTGATCTCTTCCTGAGTTGTCAGTGCTCTGTTGGGATGCCATGATGCACCCGATGACCTAGTGCTAATACACGCTTCTGATAGGGAAAGGGGGGGGATACCTAGTCAGTTGTACAACTGAATGCCTTCAACTGAAATGTGTCTTCCTCATTTAACCCAACCCCCTCTGAATCAGAGAGGTGAGGGGGGGCTGCCTTAATCGACATCCACGTCTTCGGGCGCCTGGGGAACAGTGTTAAGCACTTTACCTAGACAATGTAATTCTTGTCTGCTACTATACAGACCAAGTGATACAGTATTGCACTTTGCCTCTCTGTCGGTAATACACGTTTTAAAGTAAAAATAGGTTAACTGGTCTGTGCCTCTTTAACTAAGGGACAACATGAGTACACTATTTATGATATTGCACTATATTCACTGTGATATACTGCTACATACAACATATATAATATACTGCTACATATAACATGGAACATATATAATATACTGCTACATATAACATATACAATATACTGCTACATATAACATGTATAATATACTGCTACATATAACATGGAACATATATAATATACTGCTACATATAACATATACAATATACTGCTACATATAACATGGAACATATATAATATACTGCTACATATAGCATGGAACATATATAATATACTGCTACATATAGCATGGAACATATACAATATACTGCTACATATAACATGGAACATATATAATATACTGCTACATATAGCATGGAACATATATAATATACTGCTACATATAACATGGAACATATATAATATACTGCTACATATAGCATGGAACATATATAATATACTGCTACATACAACATATACAATATACTGCTACATATAACATGGAACATATATAATATACTGCTACATATAACATATATAATATACTGCTACATATAACATGTATAACATACTGCTACATACAACATATATAATATACTGCTACATATAACATATATAATATACTGCTACATATAACATGGAACAAATACAATATACTGCTACATATAACATATATAATATACTGCTACATATAACATGTATAATATACTGCTACATACAACATGTATAATATACTGCTAGATATAACATATATAATATACTGCTACATATAACATGGAACAAATACAATATACTGCTACATATAACATATATAATATACTGCTACACATAACATATATAATATACTGCTACATATAGCATGGAACATATATAATATACTGCTACATATAGCATGGAACATATATAATATACTGCTACATACAACATATACAATATACTGCTACATATAACATGGAACATATATAATATACTGCTACATATAAGATATATAATATACTGCTACATATAACATGTATAACATACTGCTACATACAACATATATAATATACTGCTACATATAACATATATAATATACTGCTACATATAACATGGAACAAATACAATATACTGCTACATATAACATATATAATATACTGCTACACATAACATATATAATATACTGCTACATACAACATGGAACATATAATATACTGCTACATATAACATATATAACATACTGCTACATATAACATATAACATATAATATACTGTTACACGCAACATGTATAATATACTGCTAGATATAACATATATAATATACTGTTACACATAACATATATAATATACTGCTACATATAACATATATAATATACTGCTACATATAACATATAACATGTATAATATACTGCTACATATAACATATATAATATACTGTTACACATAACATATACAATATACTGCTACATATAACATATATAATATACTGCTACATATAACATGTATAATATACTGCTACATATAACATATATAATATACTGTTACACATAACATATATAATATACTGCTACATATAACATATACAATATACTGCTAGATATAGCATATATAATATATGTAACGGTCCTGACCTGTGTTATGTTGTTTTTTGTATGTGTTTAGGTCAGGGCGTGTGTTTTGGGTGGGCAGTCTATGTTATCTGTTTCTATGTTGGTTTTGGTTGCCTGGTATGGCTCTTAATTAGAGGCAGGTGGTTTGCGTTCTCCTCTAATTAAGAGTCATATTTAGGTAGGGTGTTCTCACTGTTTGTTGGTGGGTGATTGTCTTCCGTATCTGTGTTATGTCTTGCACCATACGGGACTGTTCGGTTGTTCGTGTCATTTCGATGTAGTCTGTTCCTGTCCGTAAGTGTTACGTTTAGTTATGTAAGTTTATGTTCAGGTTTCGTCTACTTCGTTTTCTTGTTTTGTATTTTTGAAAGTGTTTTGTTTTTTCGTGTTGCCATCATCGTTTTTCAAATAAATAGATGGCTTATTTCCCTACTGCTGCATTTTGGTCTGATGATCCTTCTCTCCTCGCCTCGTCCGAGGATGAGGAGAGAGACAGCCCTTACAATATACTGCTAGATATAACATGGAACATATATAATATACTGCTACATACAACATGGAACATATATAATATACTGCTACATATAACATATATAATATACTGCTACATATAACATATATAATATACTGCTACATATAACATATATAATATACTGCTACATATAACATATATAATATACTGCTAGATATAACATGGAACATATACAATATACTGCTATTGCCCAAAATGCACTGTCATACATCCAGTATTTGGCCTCTACAGCACATCAGTGTATTGACTAAAAGATTGTTGTTTCTAGTTATCTCCTGTAGTAAAACCTAGCAAGCAGCTGAACAGGACGGTGATGGGATCCAGTCCCTTCATAAAGAGAGACAGTACTAACCTCTGATGAGACATTATATATATATATATATATATGGAGAGACAGTACTAACCTCAGATGAGACATTATATATATATATGGAGTGACAGTACTAACCTCAGATGAGACATTATATATATATATATATGGAGAGACAGTACTAACCTCAGATGAGACATTATATATATATATATATATGGAGAGACAGTACTAACCTCAGATGAGACATTATATATATATATATGGAGAGACAGTACTAACCTCAGATGAGACATTATATATATATATATGGAGAGACAGTACTAACCTCAGATGAGACATTATATATATATATGGAGAGACAGTACTAACCTCAGATGAGACATTATATATATATATATGGAGAGACAGTACTAACCTCAGATGAGACATTATATATATATATATGGAGAGACAGTACTAACCTCAGATGAGACATTATATATATATATATATATATATGGAGTGACAGTACTAACCTCAGATGAGACATTATATATATATATGGAGAGACAGTACTAACCTCAGATGAGACATTATATATATATATGGAGAGACAGTACTAACCTCAGATGAGACATTATATATATATATATATATGGAGTGACAGTACTAACCTCAGATGAGACATTATATATATATATGGAGAGACAGTACTAACCTCAGATGAGACATTATATATATATATGGAGAGACAGTACTAACCTCAGATGAGACATTATATATATATATGGAGAGACAGTACTAACCTCAGATGAGACATTATATATATATATATATGGAGAGACAGTACTAACCTCAGATGAGACATTATATATATATATATGGAGAGACAGTACTAACCTCAGATGAGACATTATATATATATATGGAGAGACAGTACTAACCTCTGATGAGACATTATATATATATATATATGGAGAGACAGTACTAACCTCAGATGAGACATTATATATATATATATGGAGAGACAGTACTAACCTCAGATGAGACATTATATATATATATGGAGAGACAGTACTAACCTCTGATGAGACATTATATATATATATATATATATGGAGAGACAGTACTAACCTCAGATGAGACATTATATATATATATATGGAGAGACAGTACTAACCTCAGATGAGACATTATATATATATATGGAGAGACAGTACTAACCTCAGATGAGACATTATATATATATATGGAGTGACAGTACTAACCTCAGATGAGACATTATATATATATATATATATATGGAGAGACAGTACTAACCTCAGATGAGACATTATATATATATATATATATATATATGGAGAGACAGTACTAACCTCAGATGAGACATTATATATATATATATATATATGGAGAGACAGTACTAACCTCAGTCCGTAGAGCACGGTGCCGTCCGGATGCAGTCGGATCATACGGTTCTTCACGGTGACCCCATGCACAAAGGACTTCTTATCGTTGAGGAAGTAGGTGTCGGGGACCCAGAGCTGGTCGGCGACCCGGTTATCCAGCGTCAGGTTCAGGGGGATCCCAGCGTATGCCAGCCTCTTGTCCCTCCAGTACTGCTGGAAGTACATGGTCAGCGTGTAGTCCTGAAGACACACATAGAACAAGGTTAAAGCAGTCATATCATACACTTCATTTACATGGTTTCTCACCTACAGTACCAGTCAAAAGTTTGGATACAGTTACTCATTCAAAGGTTTTTCTTTATTTTAACTATTTTCCACATTGTAGAATAGTGAAAACATCAAAACTATGAAATATCACATAAGGAATCTTGTAGTAAACAAAAAAAGTTTTAAACAAATCAAAATATATTTTATATTTGAGATTCTTTAAAGTAGCCACCATTTGCCGTGATGAAAGCTTTGCACACTCTTGGCATTCTCTCAACCAGCTTCATGAGGAATGCTTTTCCAATAGTCTTGAAGGAGTTCCCACATATGCTGAGCACTTGTTGGCTGCTTTTTCTTCACTCCGCGGTCCAACTCGTCCCAAACCATCTCCATTGGGTTGAGGTCGGGTGATTGTGGAGGCCAAGTCATCTGATGCAGGGCGGCAGGTAGCCACAGCGTTGGGCCAGTAACCGAAAGGTTGCTGGATCAAATTCCCGAGCTGACAAGGTAAAAATCTGTCGTTCTGCCCCCTGAGCAAGGCAGTTAACCCACTGTTCTGCGGGCGTCGAAGACGTGGATGTCGATTATGGCAGCCCCCCCCCCACACCTCTCTGATTCAGAGGGGTTGGGTTAAATGCAGAAGACAAATTTCAGATGAATACATTCAGCATACATGGTATCCCCCTTTCCATCACTCTCCTTGGTCAAAAATACCTTTAAAAACACACCTCCAGGCTGTGTTTTTAGTCATTGTCCTGTTGGAAAACAAATGATAGTCCCACTAAGTGCAAACCAGATGGGATGGCGTATCGCTGCAGAATGCAGTTGTACCCATGCTGGTTAAGTGTGCCTTGAATTCTAAATAAATCACAGACAGTGTCACCAGCAAAGCACTCCCACACCATCACACCTCCTCCTCTATGCTTCACGGTGGAAACCACACATGCAGAGATCCATTCACCTACTCTTTCTCACAAAGACACAGCGGTTGCAACCAAAAATAAACCTTTGGAGTCATCAGACCATAGGACAGACTTCAACCGGTCTAATGTCAATTGTCTCTTCTTTTTATTGGTGTCCTTTAGTAGTGGTTTCTTTGCAGCAATTCGACCATGAAGGCCTGATTCACGCAGTCTCCTCTGAACAGTTGAGGTTGAGATGTGTGTCATGACGTTGGCCTGTGGGTAAGGTTTATGACCCCCCCCCATAAATTCCTTTCTCCCTGCCCTCTCTCTTGACTCTACAGAGTCAAGAGAGCTTCCAAATGTACATTTACATTTAAGTCATTTAGCAGACGCTCTTATCCAGAGCGACTTACAAATTGGTGCATTCACCTTATGATATCCAGTGGAACAACCACTTTACAATAGTGCATCTAAATCTTTTAAGGGGGAGGGGGGGGGGTTAGAAGGATTACTTTATCCTATCCTGGGTATTCCAAATGAGAGATTTGGGTTTTCATAAGGTTAGGGCTCTGCTCAATCAGTGGCCCGCCCCTGTGAATAGACATGGGTTATAAACTATGAAACACACCCTTCTCCCTCCACTATATAAGCCCTTGACGAACATGTAACCTTCTGTTCCGGGTACATTAGGATGACGATCCGATGTCAGAAGGATTCAGATAATAACTACAGAACGAAGCCAACCTCAGCGTGAGCTTTGGTTTGCGAATGGTATGAACTTTGAACTCTTATTCGCTACAGAAGTGATACCTCCTAGCCGTTGAGTTAGTAGCGGCCGCTGTAAACGTGGGCTAGGAGAGGACAGACAGAGTATCCCGTCTACCACACAACGACGACACTACAACGTTTCCCGTTTACCACCAGAGACACTCTTCAAAGGACAAAGGACTCTGTTGGGCAACACGGCCTTCCATCTACCACCAACCTATTGAATCTCAGCTCAGAGTAAATATTTATTGCATTTTCCTTTTCCAAATGGGCGGTAATTTAGAATGCATAAGATTCTGTATTTACGATAGAGTAGCTTCTCCCTTTGTTCTTCAGTCTTCAAATCAAATCAAATCAAATGTATTTATATAGCCCTTCTTACGTCAGCTGATATCTCAAAGTGCTGTACAGAAACCCAGCCTAAAACTCCAAACAGCAAGCAATGCAGGTGTAGAAGCACGGTGGCTAGAAAAACTCCCTAGAAAGGCCAAAACCTAGGAAGAAACCTAGAGAGGAACCAGGCTATGAGGGGTGGCCAGTTCTCTTCTGGCTGTGCCGGGTGGAGATTATAACAGAACATGGCCAAGATGTTCAAATGTTCATAAATGATCAGCATGGTCAAATAATAATAATCACAGTAGTTGTCGAGGGTGCAGCAAGTCAGCACCTCAGGAGTAAATGTCAGTTGGCTTTTCATGGCCGATCATTAAGAGTATCTCTACCGCTCCTGCGGTAGAGGGACGTTTTCCTTTATGACATAATTTGTAATCAAGGTATGATTCATTCTGTGTATATGTAATTCTGTGTGATTAGTTAGGTATTTACTAAATAAATAATTAAACCCAATTTTGTATTGCTGATTCAACTTGTTAGCCAGGTTTCGTGAAGATAACCAAGAATTTACAACTTTCAGATGAGACTGAAATAAGGTGACGATTAATATTGACTGCTATTGATGTAAAAGATGACCAGGTCTTTAAGAGTTTATTCGGAAGATAACAGCTCTATAAACACTCTTTCGTGGTGCCCCGACTTTCTAGTTAATTACATTTACATGATGAGCTCAATCAGGTAATATTAATTACAGAGAAAGGATTTTATAGAATAGCATGTCATATCACTTAATCCGGCATAGCCAAAGACACGACATGTGTCTGTTACTTTAACTCTGTGAAGCATTTATTTGGGCTGAAATCTGCGGTGCAGTTAACTCTAATGTACTAATTACTCTGGGTCTTCCTTTCCTGTGGCGGTCCTCAAGAGAGACAGTTTCATCATAGCGCTTGATGGTTTTTGCAACTGCAATTGAAGAAACTTTCAAAGTTCTTGAAATTGGATTGACTGACCTCCATGTCTTAAAGTAATGACGGACTGTCATTTCTCTTTGCTTATTTGAGTTGTTCTTGCCACAATATGGACTTGGTCTTTTACCAAATAGGGCTGTCTTCTGTATACCCCACCTACCTTGTCACGACACAACTGATTGGCTCAATTAAGAAGGAAAGAAACTCCACAAATTAACTTTTAACTAGGCACACGTGTTAATTGAAATTCATTCCAGGTGACTACCTCAGGAAGCTGGTTGAGAGAATGCCAAGCTTGTGCAAAGCTGTGATCAAGGCCAAAGGTGGCTACTTTGAAGAACCTCAAATATAAAATCTATTTTGATTTATTTAACACTTTTTTGGGTTACTGTATGATTCCATATGTGTTATTTCATAGTTTTGATGTCATTATTATTCTACAACGTAGAAAATAGTAAAAACAAAGAAAAACCCTTGAGGAATGAGTAAGTGTGTCCAAACCTTTGACTGGTACTGTATGTGTCTGTATATATAGACATAGAGCAGGGTTACGATCAGGTGTATCAAATAAAACACTAATTTATATTGTTTCAAAGAACGCCCAAATATGTAATTTCATTGGGAGAACTAGACTCTCTCACTAGCGTCAGGTTCAGGAGGCTCCTCCTCTCCTCACAGGGAGAAGAGACGACCAATGACCAGGGCTATACACTAGCGTCAGGTTCAGGAGGCTCCTCCTCTCCTCACAGGGAGAAGAGACAACCAATGGCCAGGGCTATACACTAGCGTCAGGTTCAGGAAGCTCCTCCTCTCCTCACAGGGAGAAGAGACAACCAATGGCCAGGGGTATACACTAGCGTCAGGTTCAGGAAGCTCCTCCTCTCCTCACAGGGAGAAGAGACAACTAATGGCCAGGGCTATACATCACAGTCTGACGCTGGAAATAGATTTCCTGTAGTCAGGTTGATATTTATGGAAGTGTCAACAGCCATTATTCAGGACCTGTCTAGTCCTGTCTAGTATAGACCCCCTCCTCCACAGGTATTATGAGTAGCAGAAAAGCAGGCAGGCGGTGTCTAGTACAGACCCAGGCAGGGGGTGTCTAGTATAGACCCCCTCCTCCACAGGTATTATGAGTAGCAGAAAAGCAGGCAGGCGGTGTCTAGTACAGACCCAGGCAGGGGGTGTCTAGTACAGACCCAGGCAGGGGGTGTCTAGTACAGACCCAGGCAGGGGGTGTCTAGTACAGACCCAGGCAGGGGGTGTCTAGTACAGACCCAGGCAGGGGGTGTCTAGTACAGACCCAGGCAGGGGGTGTCTAGTACAGACCCAGGCAGGGGGTGTCTAGTACAGACCCAGGCAGGGGGTGTCTAGTACAGACCCAGGCAGGGGGTGTCTAGTACAGACCCAGGCAGGGGGTGTCTAGTACAGACCCAGGCAGGGGGGTGTCTAGTATAGACCCAGGCAGGGGGTGTCTAGTATAGACCCAGGCAGGGGGTGTCTAGTATAGACCCAGGCAGGGGGTGTCTAGTACAGTCCCAGGCAGGGGGTGTCTAGTACAGTCCCAGGCAGGGGGTGTCTAGTACAGTCCCAGGCAGGGGGTGTCTAGTATAGACCCAGGCAGGGGGTGTCTAGTATAGACCCAGGCAGGCGGTGTCTAGTATAGACCCAGGCAGGCGGTGTCTAGTATAGACCCAGGCAGGCGGTGTCTAGTATAGACCCAGGCAGGCGGTGTCTAGTACAGACCCAGGCAGGCGGTGTCTAGTACAGACCCAGGCAGGGGGTGTCTAGTATAGACCCAGGTAGGGGCTATACCTACTTCCTTTCACCAGAGCCCTATGGTCTGATATAGTGCCCTACCTTTCACCAGAGCCCTATGGTCTGATATAGTGCCCTACCTTTCACCAGAGCCCTATGGTCTGATATATAGTGCCCTACCTTTCACCAGAGCCCTATGGTCTGATATATAGTGCCCTACCTTTCACCAGAGCCCTATGGTCTGATATATAGTGCCCTACCTTTCACCAGAGCCCTATGCTCTGATATATAGTGCCCTACCTTTCACCAGAGCCCTATGGTCTGATATAGTGCCCTACCTTTCACCAGAGCCCTATGCTCTGATATATAGTGTCCTACCTTTCACCAGAGCCCTATGCTCTGATATATAGTGCCCTACCTTTCACCAGAGCCCTATGCTCTGATATATAGTGCCCTACCTTTCACCAGAGCCCTATGGTCTGATATAGTGCCCTACCTTTCACCAGAGCCCTATGGTCTGATATAGTGCCCTACCTTTCACCAGAGCCCTATGGTCTGATATATAGTGCCCTACCTTTCACCAGAGCCCCTGGTCAAACATAAGGCACTATTAAGGAAGCCATTTGGAACAGACAGGATATAGCTCTCAGACCAGTTTAGTCCTTTAGTAGACACTCTAGAGCGACTTGCAGACTTCATTCTTTACTGGTCCCCCATGGGAATCAACCCCACAACCCTGGCGTTGCAAGAGCCATGCTTTACCAACTGAGCCACGACGTCGGTACTACTGTCGGTTTCAGTTTGTAAGGATGGCCGATAACCTCACCACATGCCAAGACGCTGCTACAAACTGAATCTTCAAATAAAAAATAATAACTTTGAAGAAGGCTATGATGAGTGATGTCTACTGGGCTGGACTATCGTGGCATGTGAGGGGTCAGCAGCTTCTGGACCGGAGAAGGGAGCCTGTGGATGGTTGAGGTGTTAAACTTGCCCCCAGTTGGACCTGAACCAATCACAGAACACAGAAGTGCTCGAGGAGGACATTTTGAAATAAAATCCCTGGTGATTATTGTTGTACCAACCTGCCACACACCAAGCAGGCTAGGACAGGTTTGTACCAACCTGCCACACACCAAGCAGGCTAGGACAGGGTACCTGCCACACACCAAGCAGGCTAGGACAGGGTACCTGCCACACACCAAGCAGGCTAGGACAGGGTACCTGCCACACACCAAGCAGGCTAGGACAGGGTACCTGCCACACACCAAGCAGGCTAGGACAGGGTGGTACGTACCTGCCACACACCAAGCAGGCTAGGACAGGGTGGTACGTACCTGCCACACACCAAGCAGGCTAGGACAGGGTGGTACCAACCTGCCACACACCAAGCAGGCTAGGACAGGGTTGTACCAACCTGCCACACACCAAGCAGGCTAGGACAGGGTTGTACCAACCTGCCACACACCAAGCAGGCTAGGACAGGGTACCTGCCACACACCAAGCAGGCTAGGACAGGGTACCTGCCACACACCAAGCAGGCTAGGACAGGGTACCTGCCACACACCAAGCAGGCTAGGACAGGGTACCTGCCACACACCAAGCAGGCTAGGACAGGGTACCTGCCACACACCAAGCAGGCTAGGACAGGGTACCTGCCACACACCAAGCAGGCTAGGACAGGGTACCTGCCACACACCAAGCAGGCTAGGACAGGGTGGTACCAACCTGCCACACACCAAGCAGGCTAGGACAGGGTGGTACCAACCTGCCACACACCAAGCAGGCTAGGACAGGGTGGTACCAACCTGCCACACACCAAGCAGGCTAGGACAGGGTGGTACCAACCTGCCACACACCAAGCAGGCTAGGACAGGGTTGTACCAACCTGCCACACACCAAGCAGGCTAGGACAGGGTGGTACCAACCTGCCACACACCAAGCAGGCTAGGACAGGGTTGTACCAACCTGCCACACACCAAGCAGGCTAGGACAGGGTTGTACCAACCTGCCACACACCAAGCAGGCTAGGACAGGGTTGTACCAACCTGCCACACACCAAGCAGGCTAGGACAGGGTTGTACCAACCTGCCACACACCAAGCAGGCTAGGACAGGGTTGTACCAACCTGCCACACACCAAGCAGGCTAGGACAGGGTTGTAATAACCTGCCACACACCAAGCAGGCTAGGACAGGGTTGTACCAACCTGCCACACGCCAAGCAGGCTAGGACAGGGTTGTACCAACCTGCCACACGCCAAGCAGGCTAGGACAGGGTTGTACCAACCTGCCACACGCCAAGCAGGCTAGGACAGGGTTGTACCAACCTGCCACACATCAAGCAGGCTAGGACAGGGTACCTGCCACACACCAAGCAGGCTAGGACAGGGTACCTGCCACACACCAAGCAGGCTAGGACAGGGTACCTGCCACACACCAAGCAGGCTAGGACAGGGTACCTGCCACACACCAAGCAGGCTAGGACAGGGTACCTGCCACACACCAAGCAGGCTAGGACAGGGTTGTACCAACCTGCCACACACCAAGCAGGCTAGGACAGGGTTGTACCAACCTGCCACACACCAAGCAGGCTAGGACAGGGTTGTACCAACCTGCCACACACCAAGCAGGCTAGGACAGGGTTGTACCAACCTGCCACACACCAAGCAGGCTAGGACAGGGTTGTACCAACCTGCCACACATCAAGCAGGCTAGGACAGGGTTGTAATAACCTGCCACACACCAAGCAGGCTAGGACAGGGTTGTACCAACCTGCCACACACCAAGCAGGCTAGGACAGGGTACCTGCCACACACCAAGCAGGCTAGGACAGGGTACCTGCCACACACCAAGCAGGCTAGGACAGGGTACCTGCCACACACCAAGCAGGCTAGGACAGGGTACCTGCCACACACCAAGCAGGCTAGGACAGGGTACCTGCCACACACCAAGCAGGCTAGGACAGGGTACCTGCCACACACCAAGCAGGCTAGGACAGGGTACCTGCCACACACCAAGCAGGCTAGGACAGGGTACCTGCCACACACCAAGCAGGCTAGGACAGGGTTGTACCAACCTGCCACACACCAAGCAGGCTAGGACAGGGTTGTACCAACCTGCCACACACCAAGCAGGCTAGGACAGGGTACCTGCCACACACCAAGCAGGCTAGGACAGGGTACCTGCCACACACCAAGCAGGCTAGGACAGGGTTGTAATAACCTGCCACACATCAAGCAACAGAGTCAGGCTGTGAATTATTCAGAAACCATTCTGAACATGTGTCCCAAATGGCAACCTATTCCCTACATAGTGCACTACTCTTCACCAGAGCCCTATGGGCCGTGGTCAAAAGTAGTGCAACTGTATAGGAAATGGGGTACCATTTGGGACACAGTCTCTCTAAGACTGGTTCTACTGTTGGGGGGGGGGGAGTAATGCTTTTTAAATGGACCTCTGTGGGCTCGACCACTTAGCTCTGCTCTGCTGACTCATTATGAAACGCCTAAAATAGTGGTTACAAAGTTAAGGCAACAACATAACCAAGCACTTTGGTATCGTACGAATGTATTGTACTGGTTACTGTACGTAGCTCAGTTCATTAGAGCATGGCCCTGGCAACATCGGAGTTGTGGGTTGTATTCCCACTGGGGTCACATAGCAACACGGGTGGACTGTTGTCACTTCGGATAACATGTTATGCTATGTAAATGGTGTATATATATATATATATATTACTGTATTGGCCTATATTACCGTACTGTATTGGCCTATATTACCGTACTGTATTGGCCTATATTACCGTACTGTATTGGCTTATATTACCGTATTGGCCTATATTACCGTACTGTATTGGCCTATATAACCGTACCGTATTGGCCTATATTACCGTACCGTATTGGCCTATATTACCGTACTGTATTGGCCTATATTACCATACTGTATTGGCCTATATAACCGTACCGTATTGGCCTATATTACCGTACTGTATTGGCCTATATTACCGTACTGTATTGGCCTATATTACCATACTGTATTGGCCTATATTACCATACTGTATTGGCCTATATTACCGTACTGTATTGGCCTATATTACCATACTGTATTGGCCTATATTACCGTACTGTATTGGCCTATATTACCGTACTGTATTGGCCTATATTACCATACTGTATTGGCCTATATTACCATACTGTATTGGCCTATATTACCATACTGTATTGGCCTATATTACAGTACTGTATTGGCCTATATTACCATACTGTATTGGCCTATATTACCATACTGTATTGGCCTATATTACCATACTGTATTGGCCTATATTACCGTACTGTATTGGCCTATATTACCATACTGTATTGGCCTATATTACCATACTGTATTGGCCTATATTACCATACTGTATTGGCCTATATTACCATACTGTATTGGCCTATATTACAGTACTGTATTGGCCTATATTACAGTACTGTATTGGCCTATATTACCGTACTGTATTGGCCTATATTACCGTATTGGCCTATATTACAGTATTGGCCTATATTACAGTACTGTATTGGCCTATATTACCGTATTGGCCTATATTACCGTACTGTATTGGCCTATATTACAGTAATGTATTGGCCTATATTACCGTATTGGCCTATATTACCGTATTGGCTTATATTACCGTATTGGCTTATATTACCGTATTGGCTTATATTACCGTATTGGCCTATATTACAGTACTGTATTGGCCTATATTACAGTACTGTATTGGCCTATATTACAGTACTGTATTGGCCTATATTACAGTACTGTATTGGCCTATATTACAGTACTGTATTGGCCTATATTACAGTACTGTATTGGCCTATATTACAGTACTGTATTGGCCTATATTACAGTACTGTATTGGCCTATATTACCGTATTGGCCTATATTACTGTATTGGCCTATATTACCGTACTGTATTGGCCTATATTACCGTATTGGCCTATATTACAGTATTGGCCTATATTACAGTACTGTATTGGCCTATATTACCGTATTGGCCTATATTACCGTACTGTATTGGCCTATATTACAGTAATGTATTGGCCTATATTACCGTATTGGCCTATATTACCGTATTGGCTTATATTACCGTATTGGCTTATATTACCGTATTGGCTTATATTACCGTATTGGCCTATATTACAGTACTGTATTGGCCTATATTACAGTACTGTATTGGCCTATATTACAGTACTGTATTGGCCTATATTACAGTACTGTATTGGCCTATATTACAGTACTGTATTGGCCTATATTACAGTACTGTATTGGCCTATATTACAGTACTGTATTGGCCTATATTACAGTACTGTATTGGCCTATATTACCGTATTGGCCTATATTACCGTATTGGCCTATATTACTGTATTGGCCTATATTACCGTATTGGCCTATATTACCGTACTGTATTGGCCTATATTACCGTATTGGCCTATATTACCGTATTGGCCTATATTACTGTATTGGCCTATATTACCGTACTGTATTGGCCTATATTACCGTATTGGCCTATATTACCGTATTGGCCTATATTACCGTATTGGCCTATATTACCGTATTGGCCTATATTACAGCACTGTATTGGCCTATATTACCGTATTGGCCTATATTACAGTACTGTATTGGCCTATATTACAGCACTGTATTGGCCTATATTACAGCACTGTATTGGCCTATATTACCGTATTGGCCTATATTACAGTACTGTATTGGCCTATATTACCGTATTGGCCTATATTACCGTATTGGCCTATATTACGGTATTACAGTATTGTATTGGACAATATTACAGTATTACAGTATTGTATTGGACGATATTACAGTATTACAGTATTGTATTGGACGATATTACAATATTACAGTATTACAGTATTACAATATTACAGTATTACAGTATTGTATTGGACGATATTACAATATTACAATATTACAGTATTACAATATTACAGTATTACAGTATTGTATTGGACGATATTACAGTATTACAGTACTTTATTGGCCTATATTACGGTATTACAGTATTGTATTGGACGATATTACAGTATTACAGTATTGTATTGGACAATATTACAGTATTACAGTACTTTATTGGACGATATTACAGTATTACAGTATTGTATTGGACAATATTACAGTATTACAGTATTGTATTGGACAGTATTACAGTATTACAGTACTTTATTGGCCTATATTACGGTATTACAGTATTGTATTGGACAATATTACAGTATTACAGTACTTTATTGGACGATATTACGGTATTACAGTATTGTATTGGACGATATTACAGTATTACAGTATTGTATTGGACGATATTACGGTATTACAGTATTGTATTGGACGATATTACAGTATTACAGTATTGTATTGGACGATATTACGGTATTACAGTATTGTATTGGACGATATTACAGTATTACAGTACTTTATTGGCCTATATTACAGTATTACAGTATTGTATTGGACGATATTACAGTATTACAGTATTGTATTGGACGATATTACAGTATTACAGTATTGTATTGGACGATATTACAGTATTACAGTATTGTATTGGACGATATTACAGTATTACAGTATTGTATTGGACGATATTACAGTATTACAGTATTGTATTGGACAATATTACGATATTACAGTACTTTATTGGCCCAGTTTATGGTATTACAGTATTGTATTGGACAATATTACAGTATTACAGTACTTTATTGGACGATATTACGGTATTACAGTATTGTATTGGACAGTATTACAGTATTACAGTACTTTATTGGCCTATATTACGGTATTACAGTATTGTATTGGACAATATTACAGTATTACAGTACTTTATTGGACGATATTACGGTATTACAGTATTGTATTGGACGATATTACAGTATTACAGTATTGTATTGGACGATATTACGGTATTACAGTATTGTATTGGACGATATTACAGTATTACAGTATTGTATTGGACGATATTACGGTATTACAGTATTGTATTGGACGATATTACAGTATTACAGTATTGTATTGGACGATATTACAGTATTACAGTATTGTATTGGACGATATTACAGTATTACAGTATTGTATTGGACGATATTACAGTATTACAGTACTTTATTGGCCTATATTACAGTATTACAGTATTGTATTGGACGATATTACGGTATTACAGTATTGTATTGGACAGTATTACAGTACTACAGTATTGTATTGGACAGTATTACAGTATTACAGTATTACAGTATTGTATTGGACGATATTACAGTATTACAGTATTGTATTGGACGATATTACAGTATTACAGTACTTTATTGGCCTATATTACAGTATTACAGTATTGTATTGGACGATATTACGGTATTACAGTATTGTATTGGACAGTATTACAGTACTACAGTATTGTATTGGACAGTATTACAGTATTACAGTACTGGCTTCAGTGGTGAAAAAATAACTACATTTCATAATTGAGTGAAAGTAAAGATACCTTAAAAGAAAAATGACTCAAGTAAAAAAGTTAGTCACCCAGTAAAATACTAAAAGTAATTGGTTTTAAATATACTTAGTATCAAAAGTAGAAGTAGAAATCATTTAAAATGTTTTATATTAAGCAAACCAGACAAGGCGATTTTCTTGTTTTCTTGTTTTTTTTACGGATGGCCAGGTCACAGTTCAACACTCAGACATAACTTACAAACGAAGCATCTGTGTTTAGTGAGTCTGCCCGATCAGAGGCAGTAGGGATGACCAGGGAGGTTCTCTTGATAAGTATGCAAATTAGACCATTTTCCTGTCCTGCTAAGCATTCAAAATGTAACGAGTATTTTTGCATATCAAGGAAAATGTATGGAGTAAAAAGTACAATATTTTCTTTAGGAATGTAGTGGAGTAAAATTAAAAGTTGTCAAAAATATAAATAGTAAAGTAAAGTACAGATACCCCAAAAAACTACTTACGTAGTACTTTAAAGTATTTTCACTGAAGTACTCTATACCAGTGACTGGCTTATATTATGGTATTACAGTACTGTATTGGGCTGTATTACAGTATTGGCTTAAATTATGTTTTTAGAGTACTGTATTGGGCAGGATAGCCTAGTGGTTAGAGTGTTGGACTAGTAATCGAAAGGTTGCAAGTTCAAATCCCCGACCTGACAAGGTACAAATCTGTCGTTCTGCCCCTGAACAGGCAGTTAACCCACTGTTCATAGGCCGTCATTGAAAATAAGAATTTTTTCTTAACTGTCTTATCTAGTGAAACAAAGGTGCAATTTAATAAAATATTACTGTATTGGTGTCACGTTCCTGACCTGTTTTCCTTTGTTTTGTATTCATTTTAGTTGGTCAGGGCGTGAGTTGGGTGGGTTTGTCTATGTTTTGTATTTCTATGTGGGGTTTTGTGTTCGGCCTGGTATGATTCTCAATTAGAGACAGGTGTGTATTGTTTGTCTCTAATTGAGAGTCATACAAAGGCAGCCAGGGTTTCACTGGTGTTTTGTGGGTGTTTGTTCCTGTGTCCTCACAGGACAGTTGAAGGTTAGTCACGTTTGTTGTTTTGTAGTTTGTAGTGTCTTGTTTGCTGTTTGTTCATTAAAAGATGGCTTATTTCCCTCAATCCGCATCTTGGTCCTATCCATGCTCCTCCTCGTTAAAGGGGGAGAACAACATTGACTGCCTTTACAGAAACACCCACCACAACAGGACCAAGCGGATTGAGGAGAGAGAACAAGAACTAAAGCAATGGAGAGAAGAGGAATGGAGTTGGGAGCAAATTTTCAATGGAGAAGGACCCTGGGCTAAGGTTGGTGTGAATCGCCGCTCTCGGGAGGAGAGGAAGGCAGCCACAGCCCAGGAGCGCAGGTATGAGGGTACGCGGCTAGCACGGAAGCCCGAGAGGCTCACCCAAAAATTTCTTGGGGGGGGGCTAAAGGGGAGTGTGGCGAAGCCGGGTTGGATACCTGAGCCAACTCCCCGGGCTTGCCGTGGAGTAAGAGGGCGTCGTACTGGTCAGACACCGTGTTATGCGGTGAAGCGCACGGTGTCCCCAGTACGCGTGCTTAGCCCAGTGCGGGCTATTCCACCTTGCCGCACTGGGAGGGCTAGGTTGGGCATCGAGCCGGATGCCATGAAGCCGGCCCAACGTATCTGGCCTCCAGTACGTCTCCTCGGGCCGGCGTACATGGCACCAGCCTTACAGGTGGTGTCCCCGGTTCGCCTGCATAGCTCAGTGCGGGCTATTCCACCTCGCCGCACTGGCAGGGCTACGGGGTCCATTCAACCTGGTAAGGTTGGGGAGGCTCGGTGCTCAAGAGCACGTGTCCTCCTTCACGGTCCGGTATATCCGGCGCCACCTTCCCACCCCAGCTCAGTACCACCAGTGCCTACACCACGCACCAGGCTTCCAGTGCATCTCCAGAGCCCTGTTCCTCTTCCACGTACTCTCCCTATGGTGCGTGTCTCCAGCCCGGTGCCTCCAGTTCCGGCACCACGCACCAAGCCTCCTGTGCATCTCCAGAGCCCTGGACGCACTGTTCCTTCTCCCCGCACTCGCCCTGAGGTGCGTGCCCTCAGCCCGGTACCTCCAGTTCCGGTACCACGCACCAGGCCTAGAGTGCGCCACGAGAGTCCAGTGTGCCCTGTTCCTGTTCCCCGCACTCGCCCTGAGGTGCGTGCCCTCAGCCCGGTACCTCCAGTTCCGGTACCACGCACCAGGCCTATAGTGCGTCTCAGCCGGCCAGAGTCTGCCGTCTGCCCAGCGGTGCCTGAACGGCCCGTCTGCCCAGCTCCGTCTGAGCCATCTGTCTGCCCAGCGCCGTCTGAGCCATCTGTCTGCCCAGCGCCGTCTGAGCCATCTGTCTGCCCAGCGCCGTCTGAGCCATCTGTCTGCCCAGCGCCGTCTGAGCCATCTGTCTGCCCAGCGCCGTCTGAGCCATCTGTCTGCCCAGCGCCGTCTGAGCCATCTGTCTGCCCAGCGCCGTCTGAGCCATCTGTCTGCCCAGCGCCGTCTGAGCCATCTGTCTGCCCAGCGCCATCTGAGTCAGCCGTCTGCCACGAGCCATTAGAGCCGCCCGTCTGTCCCGAGCCAGTAGAGCCGTCCGTCAGTCAGGAGCCGCTAGAGCCGTCCGTCAGTCAGGAGCTGCCAGAGACGCCCGCCAGTCAGGAGCTGCCAGAGACGCCCGCCAGTCAGGAGCTGCCAGAGACGCCCGCCAGTCAGGAGCTGCCAGAGACGCCCGCCAGTCAGGAGCTGCCAGAGACGCCCGCCAGTCAGGAGCTGCCAGAGACGCCCGCCAGTCAGGAGCTGCCAGAGACGCCCGCCAGTCAGGAGCTGCCCGACAGTCCGGAGCTGCCGTACAGTCCGGAGCTGCCGTACAGTCCGGAGCTGCCCTACAGTCCGGAGCTGCCGTACAGTCCGGAGCTGCCCTACAGTCCGGAGCTGCCCTACAGTCCGGAGCTGCCCTACAGTCCGGAGCTGCCACTCAGCCCGGACCTGCCGGAGTCCCTCAGCCAGGACCTGCTGGAGTCCCTCAGCCAGGACCTGCTGCCCCTTATCCCGGTGTTGCCCCTTATCCCGGTGTTGCCCCTTGTCCCGGTGCTGCCCCTTGTCCCGGTGCTGCCCCTTGTCCCGGTGCTGCCCCTTGTCCCGGTGCTGCCCCTTGTCCCGGTGCTGCCCCTTGTCCCGGTGCTGCCCCTTGTCCCGGTGCTGCCCCTTGTCCCGGTGCTGCCCCTTGTCCCGGTGCTGCCCCTTGTCCCGGTGCTGCCCCTTGTCCCGGTGCTGCCCCTTGTCCCGGTGCTGCCCCTTGTCCCGGTGCTGCCCCTTATCCCGGTGCTGCCCCTTCATTTAGGTGGGGTTAGTGGGAGGGTGGTCATTGGGAGGGGGATAAAGAAGCGGGGATTGATTATGGTGGGGTGGGGATCTCGTCCACCGCCAGAGCCGCCACCGTGGACAGACGCCCACCCAGACCCTCCCCTAGACTTTGTGCTGGTGCGCCCGGAGTTCGCACCTTAAGGGGGGGGTTCTGTCACGTTCCTGACCTGTTTTCCTTTGTTTTGTATTCATTTTAGTTGGTCAGGGCGTGAGTTGGGTGGGTTTGTCTATGTTTTGTATTTCTATGTGGGGTTTTGTGTTCGGCCTGGTATGATTCTCAATTAGAGACAGGTGTGTATTGTTTGTCTCTAATTGAGAGTCATACAAAGGCAGCCAGGGTTTCACTGGTGTTTTGTGGGTGTTTGTTCCTGTGTCCTCACAGGACAGTTGAAGGTTAGTCACGTTTGTTGTTTTGTAGTTTGTAGTGTCTTGTTTGCTGTTTGTTCATTAAAAGATGGCTTATTTCCCTCAATCCGCATCTTGGTCCTATCCATGCTCCTCCTCGTTAAAGGGGGAGAACAACATTGACTGCCTTTACAATTGGTCTATATATTATTGTATTGCTTACCATTCCACTGCACTGTAGGAGCTAGAAACACAAGCATTCTGCAGTAGGAGCTAGAAACACAAGCATTCCACTGTACTGTAGGAGCTAGAAACACAAGCATTCTGCTGTACTGTAGGAGCTAGAAACACAAGCATTCTGCTGTAGGAGCTAGAAACACAAGCATTCCACTGTACTGTAGGAGCTAGAAACACAAGCATTCCACTGCACTGTAGGAGCTAGAAACACAAGCATTCTGCTGCACTGTAGGAGCTAGAAACACAAGCATTCTGCTGTACTGTAGGAGCTAGAAACACAAGCATTCTACTGCACTGTAGGAGCTAGAAACACAAGCATTCTGCTGCACTGTAGGAGCTAGAAACACAAGCATTCTGCTGCACTGTAGGAGCTAGAAACACAAGCATTCTGCTGTACTGTAGGAGCTAGAAACACAAGCATTCTGCTGCACTGTAGGAGCTAGAAACACAAGCATTCTGCTGCACTGTAGGAGCTAGAAACAGAAGCATTCCGCTGTACTGTAGGAGCTAGAAACACAAGCATTCTGCTGTACTGTAGGAGCTAGAAACACAAGCATTCTGCTGTACTGTAGGGGCTAGAAACACAAGCATTCTGCTGTAGGAGCTAGAAACACAAGCATACTGCTGTAGGAGCTAGAAACACAAGCATTCTGCTGTAGGAGCTAGAAACACAAGCATTCTGCTGTAGGAGCTAGAAACACAAGCATTCTGCTGTAGGAGCTAGAAACACAAGCATTCTACTGTAGGAGCTAGAAACACAAGCGTTCTACTGTAGGAGGATATAAACACAAGCATTGCACTGTACTGTAGGAGCTAGAAACACAAGCATTCCACTGTACTGTAGGAGCTAGAAACACAAGCATTCTGCTGTAGGAGCTAGAAACACAAGCATTCTGCTGTAGGAGCTAGAAACACAAGCATTCTACTGTAGGAGCTAGAAACACAAGCATTCTACTGTAGGAGGATATAAACACAAGCATTGCACTGTACTGTAGGAGCTAGAAACACAAGCATTCCACTGTACTGTAGGAGCTAGAAACACAAGCATTCTGCTGTAGGAGCTAGAAACACAAGCATTCTGCTGTAGGAGCTAGAAACACAAGCATTCTGCTGTACTGTAGGGGCTAGAAACACAAGCATTCTGCTGTACTGTAGGGGCTAGAAACACAAGCATTCTGCTGTACTGTAGGGGCTAGAAACACAAGCATTCTGCTGTAGGAGCAAGAAACACAAGCATTCTACTGTAGGAGCTAGAAACACAAGCATTCTACTGTAGGAGGATATAAACACAAGCATTGCACTGTACTGTAGGAGCTAGAAACACAAGCATTCCACTGTACTGTAGGAGCTAGAAACACAAGCATTCTGCTGTAGGAGCTAGAAACACAAGCATTCTGCTGTAGGAGCTAGAAACACAAGCATTCTGCTGTAGGAGCTAGAAACACAAGCATTCTGCTGTACTGTAGGAGCTAGCAACACAAGCATACTGCTGTAGGAGCTAGAAACACAAGCATTCTGCTGTAGGAGCTAGAAACACAAGCATTCTGCTGTAGGAGCTAGAAACACAAGTATTCTGCTGTAGGAGCTAGAAACACAAGTATTCTGCTGTAGGAGCTAGAAACACAAGCATTCTGCTGTAGGAGCTAGAAACACAAGTATTCTACTGTAGGAGGATATAAACACAAGCATTGCACTGTACTGTAGGAGCTAGAAACACAAGCATTCCACTGTACTGTAGGAGCTAGAAACACAAGCATTCTGCTGTAGGAGCTAGAAACACAAGCATTCTGCTGTAGGAGCTAGAAACACAAGCATTCTGCTGTAGGAGCTAGAAACACAAGCATTCCACTGTACTGTAGGAGCTAGAAACACAAGCATTCTGCTGTAGGAGCTAGAAACACAAGCATTCTGCTGTAGGAGCTAGAAACACAAGCATTCTGCTGTAGGAGCTAGAAACACAAGCATTCCGCTGTAGGAGCTAGAAACACAAGCATTCCACTGTAGGAGCTAGAAACACAAGCATTCCACTGTAAGAGCTAGAAACACAAGCATTCTACTGTAGGAGCTAGAAACACAAGCATTCCACTGTACTGTAGGAGCTAGAAACACAAGCATTCTGCTGTAGGAGCTAGAAACACAAGCATTCTACTGTAAGAGCTAGAAACACAAGCATTCCACTGCACTGTAGGAGCTAGAAACACAAGCATTCCGCTGCACTGTAGGAGCTAGAAACACAAGCATTCTGCTGTACTGTAGGAGCTAGAAACACAAGCATTCTGCTGTAGGAGCTAGAAACACAAGCATTCCACTGTACTGTAGGAGCTAGAAACACAAGCATTCTGCTGTAGGAGCTAGAAACACAAGCATTCTACTGTAGGAGCTAGAAACACAAGCATTCTACTGTAGGAGCTAGAAACACAAGCATTCTGCTGTACTGTAGGGGCTAGAAACACAAGCATTCTGCTGTAGGAGCAAGAAACACAAGCATTCTACTGTAGGAGCTAGAAACACAAGCATTCTACTGTAGGAGGATATAAACACAAGCATTGCACTGTACTGTAGGAGCTAGAAACACAAGCATTCCACTGTACTGTAGGAGCTAGAAACACAAGCATTCTGCTGTAGGAGCTAGAAACACAAGCATTCTGCTGTAGGAGCTAGAAACACAAGCATTCTGCTGTAGGAGCTAGAAACACAAGCATTCTGCTGTACTGTAGGAGCTAGAAACACAAGCATACTGCTGTAGGAGCTAGAAACACAAGCATTCTGCTGTAGGAGCTAGAAACACAAGCATTCTGCTGTAGGAGCTAGAAACACAAGTATTCTGCTGTAGGAGCTAGAAACACAAGTATTCTGCTGTAGGAGCTAGAAACACAAGCATTCTGCTGTAGGAGCTAGAAACACAAGTATTCTACTGTAGGAGGATATAAACACAAGCATTGCACTGTACTGTAGGAGCTAGAAACACAAGCATTCCACTGTACTGTAGGAGCTAGAAACACAAGCATTCTGCTGTAGGAGCTAGAAACACAAGCATTCTGCTGTAGGAGCTAGAAACACAAGCATTCTGCTGTAGGAGCTAGAAACACAAGCATTCCACTGTACTGTAGGAGCTAGAAACACAAGCATTCTGCTGTAGGAGCTAGAAACACAAGCATTCTGCTGTAGGAGCTAGAAACACAAGCATTCTGCTGTAGGAGCTAGAAACACAAGCATTCCACTGTAGGAGCTAGAAACACAAGCATTCCACTGTAAGAGCTAGAAACACAAGCATTCTACTGTAGGAGCTAGAAACACAAGCATTCCACTGTACTGTAGGAGCTAGAAACACAAGCATTCTGCTGTAGGAGCTAGAAACACAAGCATTCTACTGTAAGAGCTAGAAACACAAGCATTCCACTGCACTGTAGGAGCTAGAAACACAAGCATTCCACTGCACTGTAGGAGCTAGAAACACAAGCATTCCGCTGCACTGTAGGAGCTAGAAACACAAGCATTCTGCTGTACTGTAGGAGCTAGAAACACAAGCATTCTGCTGTAGGAGCTAGAAACACAAGCATTCCACTGTACTGTAGGAGCTAGAAACACAAGCATTCTGCTGTAGGAGCTAGAAACACAAGCATTCTACTGTAGGAGCTAGAAACACAAGCATTCTACTGTAGGAGCTAGAAACACAAGCATTCTGCTGTACTGTAGGAGCTAGAAACACAAGCATTCTACTGTAGGAGCTAGAAACACAAGCATTCTGCTGTAGGGGCTAGAAACACAAGCATTCCACTGTACTGTAGGAGCTAGAAACACAAGCATTCCACTGCACTGTAGGAGCTAGAAACACAAGCATTCTGCTGTAGGAGCTAGAAACACAAGCATTCTGCTGTAGGAGCTAGAAACACAAGCATTCCACTGTACTGTAGGAGCTAGAAACACAAGCATTCTGCTGTAGGAGCTAGAAACACAAGCATTCTGCTGTAGGAGCTAGAAACACAAGCATTCTGCTGTAGGAGCTAGAAACACAAGCATTCTACTGTAGGAGCTAGAAACACAAGCATTCTACTGTAGGAGCTAGAAACACAAGCATTCTGCTGTAGGAGCTAGAAACACAAGTATCTGCTGTACTGTAGGAGCTAGAAACACAAGCATTCCACTGTACTGTAGGAGCTAGAAACACAAGCATTCCACTGCACGAGCTAGAAACACAAGCATTCCACTGCACTGTAGGAGCTAGAAACACAAGCATTCCACTGTACTGTAGGAGCTAGAAACACAAGCATTCCACTGCACTGTAGGAGCTAGAAACACAAGCATTCTGCTGTAGGAGCGAGAAACACAAGCATTATGCTTTAGGAGCAAGAAACACAAGCATTCTACTGTAGGAGCTACAAACACAAGCATTCTACTGTAGGAGCTAGAAACACAAGCATTCTGCTGTAGGAGCTAGAAACACAAGCATTCTGCTGTAGGAGCTAGAAACACAAGCATTCCACTGTACTGTAGGAGCTAGAAACACAAGCATTCTGCTGTCCTGTAGGAGCTAGAAACACAAGCATTCCACTGTACTGTAGGAGCTAGAAACACAAGCATTCTGCTGTACTGTAGGAGCTAGAAACACAAGCATTCTGCTGTAGGAGCTAGAAACACAAGCATTCTGCTGTAGGAGCTAGAAACACAAGCATTCTGCTGTAGGAGCTAGAAACACAAGCATTCTGCTGTACTGTAGGAGCTAGAAACACAAGCATTCTGCTGTACTGTAGGAGCTAGAAACACAAGCATTCCACTGCACTGTAGGAGCTAGAAACACAAGCATTCTGCTGTAGGAGCTAGAAACACAAGCATTCTGCTGTAGGAGCTAGAAACACAAGCATTATGCTGTAGGAGCTAGAAACACAAGCATTCTACTGTAGGAGCAACAAACACAAGCATTCTACTGTAGGAGCTAGAAACACAAGCATTCTGCTGTAGGAGCTAGAAACACAAGCATTCTGCTGTAGGAGCTAGAAACACAAGCATTCCACTGTACTGTAGGAGCTAGAAACACAAGCATTCTGCTGTACTGTAGGAGCTAGAAACACAAGCATTCTGCTGTACTGTAGGAGCTAGAAACACAAGCATTCCACTGCACTGTAGGAGCTAGAAACACAAGCATTCCACTGTACTGTAGGAGCTAGAAACACAAGCATTCTGCTGTAGGAGCTAGAAACACAAGCATTCTGCTGTAGGAGCTAGAAACACAAGCATTCTGCTGTAGGAGCTAGAAACACAAGCATTCTGCTGTAGGAGCTAGAAACACAAGCATTCTGCTGTACTGTAGGAGCTAGAAACACAAGCATTCCGCTGTACTGTAGGAGCTAGAAACACAAGCATTCCGCTGTACTGTAGGAGCTAGAAACACAAGCATTCCGCTGCACTGTAGGAGCTAGAAACACAAGCATTCTGCTGTACTGTAGGAGCTAGAAACACAAGTATTCTGCTGTACTGTAGGAGCTAGAAACACAAGCATTCCACTGTACTGTAGGAGCTAGAAACACAAGCATTCTGCTGTACTGTAGGAGCTAGAAACACAAGCATTCCGCTGTACTGTAGGAGCTGGAAACACAAGCATTCCACTGTACTGTAGGAGCTAGAAACACAAGCATTCTACTGTACTGTAGGAGCTAGAAACACAAGCATTCTGCTGTACTGTAGGAGCTAGAAACACAAGCATTCCACTGCACTGTAGGAGCTAGAAACACAAGCATTCCACTGCACTGTAGGAGCTAGAAACACAAGCATTCTGCTGTAGGAGCTAGAAACACAAGCATTCTGCTGTAGGAGCTAGAAACACAAGCATTCTGCTGTAGGAGCTAGAAACACAAGCATTCTGCTGTAGGAGCTAGAAACACAAGCATTCTGCTGTAGGAGCTAGAAACACAAGCATTCTGCTGTAGGAGCTAGAAACACAAGCATTCTGCTGTAGGAGCTAGAAACACAAGCATTCTGCTGTAGGAGCTAGAAACACAAGCATTCTGCTGTAGGAGCTAGAAACACAAGCATTCCACTGTACTGTAGGAGCTAGAAACACAAGCATTCTACTGTACTCTAGGAGCTAGAAACACAAGCATTCTGCTGTACTGTAGGGGCTAGAAACACAAGCATTCTGCTGTAGGAGCTAGAAACACAAGCATTCTGCTGTACTGTAGGAGCTAGAAACACAAGCATTCTGCTGTACTGTAGGAGCTAGAAACACAAGCATTCTGCTGTAGGAGCTAGAAACACAAGCATTCTGCTGTAGTGTAGGAGCTAGAAACACAAGCATTCTGCTGTAGTGTAGGAGCTAGAAACACAAGCATTCTGCTGTAGGAGCTAGAAACACAAGCATTCTGCTGTAGGAGCTAGAAACACAAGCATTCTGCTGTAGGAGCTAGAAACACAAGCATTCTGCTGTAGGAGCTAGAAACACAAGCATTCTGCTGTACTGTAGGAGCTAGAAACACAAGCATTCTGCTGTACTGTAGGAGCTAGAAACAAGCATTCTGCTGTAGGAGCTAGAAACACAAGCATTCTGCTGTAGGAGCTAGAAACACAAGCATTCTGCTGTAGGAGCTAGAAACACAAGCATTCCAGTGTACTGTAGGAGCTAGAAACACAAGCATTCTAGATGCACTATTGTAAAGTGGCTGTTCCACTGGATGTCATAAGGTGAATGCACCAATTTGTAAGTCGCTCTGGATAAGAGCGTCTGCTAAATGACTTAAATGTAAATGTACTGTACAAGCTAGAAACACAAGCATTCTGCTGTAGGAGCTAGAAACACAAGCATTCCAGTGTACTGTAGGAGCTAGAAACACAAGCATTCTGCTGTAGGAGCTAGAAACACAAGCATTCTGCTGTAGGAGCTAGAAACACAAGCATTCCACTGTACTGTAGGAGCTAGAAACACAAGCATTCTACTGTACTGTACAAGCTAGAAACACAAGCATTCTGCTGTAGGAGCTAGAAACACAAGCATTCTGCTGTACTGTAGGAGCTAGAAACACAAGCATTCTGCTGTACTGTAGGAGCTAGAAACACAAGCATTCTGCTGTACTGTAGGGGCTAGAAACACAAGCATTCTGCTGTAGGAGCTAGAAACACAAGCATTCTGCTGTACTGTAGGAGCTAGAAACACAAGCATTCTGCTGTACTGTAGGAGCTAGAAACACAAGCATTCTGCTGTAGGAGCTAGAAACACAAGCATTCTGCTGTAGTGTAGGAGCTAGAAACACAAGCATTCTGCTGTAGTGTAGGAGCTAGAAACACAAGCATTCTGCTGTAGGAGCTAGAAACACAAGCATTCCACTCTAGGAGCTAGAAACACAAGCATTCTGCTGTAGTGTAGGAGCTAGAAACACAAGCATTCTGCTGTAGTGTAGGAGCTAGAAACACAAGCAATCTGCTGTAGTGTAGGAGCTAGAAACACAAGCAATCTGCTGTAGTGTAGGAGCTAGAAACACAAGCATTCTGCTGTAGGAGCTAGAAACACAAGCATTCTGCTGTAGGAGCTAGAAACACAAGCATTCTGCTGTAGGAGCTAGAAACACAAGCATTCTGCTGTAGGAGCTAGAAACACAAGCATTCTGCTGTAGGAGCTAGAAACACAAGCATTCTGCTGTAGGAGCTAGAAACACAAGCATTCTGCTGTAGGAGCTAGAAACACAAGCATTCTGCTGTAGGAGCTAGAAACACAAGCATTCTGCTGTAGGAGCTAGAAACACAAGCATTCTGCTGTAGGAGCTAGAAACACAAGCATTCTGCTGTAGGAGCTAGAAACACAAGCATTCTGCTGTAGGAGCTAGAAACACAAGCATTCTGCTGTAGGAGCTAGAAACACAAGCATTCTGCTGTAGGAGCTAGAAACACAAGCATTCTGCTGTAGGAGCTAGAAACACAAGCATTCTGCTGTAGGAGCTAGAAACACAAGCATTCTGCTGTAGGAGCTAGAAACACAAGCATTCTGCTGTAGGAGCTAGAAACACAAGCATTCTGCTGTAGGAGCTAGAAACACAAGCATTCTGCTGTAGGAGCTAGAAACACAAGCATTCCGCTGTAGGAGCTAGAAACACAAGCATTCCGCTGTAGGAGCTAGAAACACAAGCATTCCGCTGTAGGAGCTAGAAAAACAAGCATTCTGCTGTAGGAGCTAGAAACACAAGCATTCTACTGTACTGTAGGAGCTAGAAACACAAGCATTCTGCTGTAGGAGCTAGAAACACAAGCATTCTGCTGTAGGAGCTAGAAACACAAGCATTCTGCTGTAGGAGCTAGAAACACAAGCATTCTGCTGTAGGAGCTAGAAACACAAGCATTCTACTGTAGGAGCTAGAAACACAAGCATTCTGCTGTAGGAGCTAGAAACACAAGCATTCTGCTGTAGGAGCTAGAAACACAAGCATTCTACTGTACTGTAGGAGCTAGAAACACAAGCATTCCACTGTACTGTAGGAGCTAGAAACACAAGCATTCTACTGTAGGAGCTAGAAACACAAGCATTCTGCTGTAGGAGCTAGAAACACAAGCATTCTGCTGTAGGAGCTAGAAACACAAGCATTCTGCTGTAGGAGCTAGAAACACAAGCATTCTGCTGTAGGAGCTAGAAACACAAGCATTCTGCTGTAGGAGCTAGAAACACAAGCATTCTACTGTACTGTAGGAGCTAGAAACACAAGCATTCTGCTGTACTGTAGGAGCTAGAAACACAAGCATTCTGCTGTAGGAGCTAGAAACACAAGCATTCTGCTGTAGGAGCTAGAAACACAAGCATTCTGCTGTAGGAGCTAGAAACACAAGCATTCTACTGTACTGTAGGAGCTAGAAATACAAGCATTCTGCTGTAGGAGCTAGAAACACAAGCATTCTGCTGTACTGTAGGAGCTAGAAACACAAGCATTCTGCTGTACTGTAGGAGCTAGAAACACAAGCATTCTACTGTACTCTAGGAGCTAGAAACACAAGCATTCTACTGTACTGTAGGAGCTAGAAACACAAGCATTCTGCTGTAGGAGCTAGAAACACAAGCATTCTGCTGTAGGAGCTAGAAACACAAGCATTCTGCTGTACTGTAGGAGCTAGAAACACAAGCATTCTACTGTACTGTAGGAGCTAGAAACACAAGCATTCTGCTGTAGGAGCTAGAAACACAAGCATTCTGCTGTAGGAGCTAGAAACACAAGCATTCTACTGTACTGTAGGAGCTAGAAACACAAGCATTCTGCTGTACTGTAGGAGCTAGAAACACAAGCATTCTGCTGTAGGAGCTAGAAACACAAGCATTCTGCTGTACTGTAGGAGCTAGAAACACAAGCATTCTGCTGTACTGTAGGAGCTAGAAACACAAGCATTCTACTGTACTGTAGGAGCTAGAAACACAAGCATTCTACTGTACTGTAGGAGCTAGAAACACAAGCATTCTGCTGTAGGAGCTAGAAACACAAGCATTCTGCTGTAGGAGCTAGAAACACAAGCATTCTGCTGTACTGTAGGAGCTAGAAACACAAGCATTCCGCTGTACTGTAGGAGCTAGAAACACAAGCATTCCGCTGTACTGTAGGAGCTAGAAACACAAGCATTCCACTGCACTGTAGGAGCTAGAAACACAAGCATTCTGCTGTAGGAGCTAGAAACACAAGCATTCTGCTGTAGGAGCTAGAAACACAAGCATTCTGCTGTAGGAGCTAGAAACACAAGCATTCTGCTGTACTGTAGGAGCTAGAAACACAAGCATTCTGCTGTAGGAGCTAGAAACACAAGCATTCTGCTGTACTGTAGGAGCTAGAAACACAAGCATTCTGCTGTAGGAGCTAGAAACACAAGCATTCTGCTGTACTGTAGGAGCTAGAAACACAAGCATTCTGCTGTACTGTAGGAGCTAGAAACACAAGCATTCTACTGTACTCTAGGAGCTAGAAACACAAGCATTCTACTGTACTGTAGGAGCTAGAAACACAAGCATTCTGCTGTAGGAGCTAGAAACACAAGCATTCTGCTGTAGGAGCTAGAAACACAAGCATTCTGCTGTACTGTAGGAGCTAGAAACACAAGCATTCTACTGTACTGTAGGAGCTAGAAACACAAGCATTCTGCTGTAGGAGCTAGAAACACAAGCATTCTGCTGTAGGAGCTAGAAACACAAGCATTCTACTGTACTGTAGGAGCTAGAAACACAAGCATTCTGCTGTACTGTAGGAGCTAGAAACACAAGCATTCTGCTGTAGGAGCTAGAAACACAAGCATTCTGCTGTACTGTAGGAGCTAGAAACACAAGCATTCTGCTGTACTGTAGGAGCTAGAAACACAAGCATTCTACTGTACTGTAGGAGCTAGAAACACAAGCATTCTACTGTACTGTAGGAGCTAGAAACACAAGCATTCTGCTGTAGGAGCTAGAAACACAAGCATTCTGCTGTAGGAGCTAGAAACACAAGCATTCTGCTGTACTGTAGGAGCTAGAAACACAAGCATTCTACTGTACTGTAGGAGCTAGAAACACAAGCATTCTGCTGTACTGTAGGAGCTAGAAACACAAGCATTCTGCTGTACTGTAGGAGCTAGAAACACAAGCATTCTGCTGTACTGTAGGGGCTAGAAACACAAGCATTCTGCTGTAGGAGCTAGAAACACAAGCATTCTGCTGTACTGTAGGAGCTAGAAACACAAGCATTCTGCTGTACTGTAGGAGCTAGAAACACAAGCATTCTGCTGTAGGAGCTAGAAACACAAGCATTCTGCTGTAGTGTAGGAGCTAGAAACACAAGCATTCTGCTGTAGTGTAGGAGCTAGAAACACAAGCATTCTGCTGTAGGAGCTAGAAACACAAGCATTCCACTCTAGGAGCTAGAAACACAAGCATTCTGCTGTAGTGTAGGAGCTAGAAACACAAGCATTCTGCTGTAGTGTAGGAGCTAGAAACACAAGCAATCTGCTGTAGTGTAGGAGCTAGAAACACAAGCAATCTGCTGTAGTGTAGGAGCTAGAAACACAAGCATTCTGCTGTAGGAGCTAGAAACACAAGCATTCTGCTGTAGGAGCTAGAAACACAAGCATTCTGCTGTAGGAGCTAGAAACACAAGCATTCTGCTGTAGGAGCTAGAAACACAAGCATTCTGCTGTAGGAGCTAGAAACACAAGCATTCTGCTGTAGGAGCTAGAAACACAAGCATTCTGCTGTAGGAGCTAGAAACACAAGCATTCTGCTGTAGGAGCTAGAAACACAAGCATTCTGCTGTAGGAGCTAGAAACACAAGCATTCTGCTGTAGGAGCTAGAAACACAAGCATTCTGCTGTAGGAGCTAGAAACACAAGCATTCTGCTGTAGGAGCTAGAAACACAAGCATTCTGCTGTAGGAGCTAGAAACACAAGCATTCTGCTGTAGGAGCTAGAAACACAAGCATTCTGCTGTAGGAGCTAGAAACACAAGCATTCTGCTGTAGGAGCTAGAAACACAAGCATTCTGCTGTAGGAGCTAGAAACACAAGCATTCTGCTGTAGGAGCTAGAAACACAAGCATTCCGCTGTAGGAGCTAGAAACACAAGCATTCCGCTGTAGGAGCTAGAAACACAAGCATTCCGCTGTAGGAGCTAGAAACACAAGCATTCTGCTGTAGGAGCTAGAAACACAAGCATTCTGCTGTAGGAGCTAGAAACACAAGCATTCTGCTGTAGGAGCTAGAAACACAAGCATTCTACTGTACTGTAGGAGCTAGAAACACAAGCATTCTGCTGTACTGTAGGAGCTAGAAACACAAGCATTCTGCTGTAGGAGCTAGAAACACAAGCATTCTGCTGTAGGAGCTAGAAACACAAGCATTCTGCTGTAGGAGCTAGAAACACAAGCATTCTACTGTACTGTAGGAGCTAGAAATACAAGCATTCTGCTGTAGGAGCTAGAAACACAAGCATTCTGCTGTACTGTAGGAGCTAGAAACACAAGCATTCTGCTGTACTGTAGGAGCTAGAAACACAAGCATTCTACTGTACTCTAGGAGCTAGAAACACAAGCATTCTACTGTACTGTAGGAGCTAGAAACACAAGCATTCTGCTGTAGGAGCTAGAAACACAAGCATTCTGCTGTAGGAGCTAGAAACACAAGCATTCTGCTGTACTGTAGGAGCTAGAAACACAAGCATTCTACTGTACTGTAGGAGCTAGAAACACAAGCATTCTGCTGTAGGAGCTAGAAACACAAGCATTCTGCTGTAGGAGCTAGAAACACAAGCATTCTACTGTACTGTAGGAGCTAGAAACACAAGCATTCTGCTGTACTGTAGGAGCTAGAAACACAAGCATTCTGCTGTAGGAGCTAGAAACACAAGCATTCTGCTGTACTGTAGGAGCTAGAAACACAAGCATTCTGCTGTACTGTAGGAGCTAGAAACACAAGCATTCTACTGTACTGTAGGAGCTAGAAACACAAGCATTCTACTGTACTGTAGGAGCTAGAAACACAAGCATTCTGCTGTAGGAGCTAGAAACACAAGCATTCTGCTGTAGGAGCTAGAAACACAAGCATTCTGCTGTACTGTAGGAGCTAGAAACACAAGCATTCCGCTGTACTGTAGGAGCTAGAAACACAAGCATTCCGCTGTACTGTAGGAGCTAGAAACACAAGCATTCCACTGCACTGTAGGAGCTAGAAACACAAGCATTCTGCTGTAGGAGCTAGAAACACAAGCATTCTGCTGTAGGAGCTAGAAACACAAGCATTCTGCTGTAGGAGCTAGAAACACAAGCATTCTGCTGTACTGTAGGAGCTAGAAACACAAGCATTCTGCTGTAGGAGCTAGAAACACAAGCATTCTGCTGTACTGTAGGAGCTAGAAACACAAGCATTCTGCTGTACTGTAGGAGCTAGAAACACAAGCATTCTACTGTACTCTAGGAGCTAGAAACACAAGCATTCTACTGTACTGTAGGAGCTAGAAACACAAGCATTCTGCTGTAGGAGCTAGAAACACAAGCATTCTGCTGTAGGAGCTAGAAACACAAGCATTCTGCTGTAGGAGCTAGAAACACAAGCATTCTGCTGTACTGTAGGAGCTAGAAACACAAGCATTCCGCTGTACTGTAGGAGCTAGAAACACAAGCATTCCGCTGTACTGTAGGAGCTAGAAACACAAGCATTCCACTGCACTGTAGGAGCTAGAAACACAAGCATTCTGCTGTAGGAGCTAGAAACACAAGCATTCTGCTGTAGGAGCTAGAAACACAAGCATTCTGCTGTAGGAGCTAGAAACACAAGCATTCTGCTGTACTGTAGGAGCTAGAAACACAAGCATTCTGCTGTAGGAGCTAGAAACACAAGCATTCTGCTGTACTGTAGGAGCTAGAAACACAAGCATTCTGCTGTACTGTAGGAGCTAGAAACACAAGCATTCTACTGTACTCTAGGAGCTAGAAACACAAGCATTCTACTGTACTGTAGGAGCTAGAAACACAAGCATTCTGCTGTAGGAGCTAGAAACACAAGCATTCTGCTGTAGGAGCTAGAAACACAAGCATTCTGCTGTACTGTAGGAGCTAGAAACACAAGCATTTTACTGTACTGTAGGAGCTAGAAACACAAGCATTCTGCTGTAGGAGCTAGAAACACAAGCATTCTGCTGTAGGAGCTAGAAACACAAGCATTCTACTGTACTGTAGGAGCTAGAAACACAAGCATTCTGCTGTACTGTAGGAGCTAGAAACACAAGCATTCTGCTGTAGGAGCTAGAAACACAAGCATTCTGCTGTACTGTAGGAGCTAGAAACACAAGCATTCTGCTGTACTGTAGGAGCTAGAAACACAAGCATTCTACTGTACTGTAGGAGCTAGAAACACAAGCATTCTACTGTACTGTAGGAGCTAGAAACACAAGCATTCTGCTGTAGGAGCTAGAAACACAAGCATTCTGCTGTAGGAGCTAGAAACACAAGCATTCTGCTGTACTGTAGGAGCTAGAAACACAAGCATTCTACTGTACTGTAGGAGCTAGAAACACAAGCATTCTGCTGTACTGTAGGAGCTAGAAACACAAGCATTCTGCTGTACTGTAGGAGCTAGAAACACAAGCATTCTGCTGTACTGTAGGAGCTAGAAACACAACTATTCCGTCACACCTGTTGTAACATCTGCTAATCTGTGTATGTGACCAATAAACGTACATTCAGTACATCTCTGATCTTGTCAATATCCGATTTTCCTTTTTACTTACTTTGAATCATAATAATCCATAACCATAATAATACATTACAGTATATACTGTATCATACTTTAAATGTTTATACTTTACAAACTTACATTTATGTAAATCTGTAGTAGCCAGCAAAAAAAAATCTATATGTTTACCAAATGGTTTAATGATTATCAATGAAGAGCCGTAACGGGAAAATGTATTTTAACAAATGAGAAGAGAATCACATCAAAAGTAATGTGAGCGTTGCACTGTGAAAAGCAATGACTTTATATGACCACGTATTGCAATGTGAAACATGTATTTCTAGAAGAAACGCTGATTAATAAGGATCATCCTTATCCTGCTCACCAAGCCACAAAATAGAACAATCTGCTGCGAACTTCTCAACCAAAGGTTTTCACTTCTGACAAGTAAAGACAGTGGAAAGGTAATACGTAGTGATGTCTGAAATGCTGTCGGTCAACATAAAGCATTACGGCGCTAACTGCTCAACCCATTCAAACAACATGAAGACAACATTGTCAACGAGGAAAAGGGAAGCCATACGAATGTCTGAAATATGTTAACATTATGCAACATCCACAGTCAATCAATGGTCAAATGTAAGTATATGGACTTATACTACTTACCATGTTGACCTCAGACACCATGGCGATGTTTGCCACATCTAAACTCATGCCAACAGAAACCGGTGCGCCTGAGAAATGGGACCAATAATCAAATGACCATTAACATGACAAATAACGTATATTATTACATTCATTATAGTAATATTATAGGGCAATAATTTGCACCATCATCAACGCGCAATTATTTTTTTTAGATGTACCTCCAAAGTCTGGTCGAAGGCGGATATCATAGCCCTTTAACAGTCTGTCCACCGTCTCCTTTACGAAAGACATATTCCCGGGTTCGTTGGCGCTGAAATACAAGAAAGAGATATTTAAACTAACTTTTTCCAATACGACGGGACCCATCCCTTCTTTACGACCAGTCTCTTCTCCAACACTCACCTCTGCGCACAGCTCATCAACGCCACTATGAGCGGCACAGATAGAATGTCAAATACCCCTCTTCTCTGGAACCCACACATTTCTTGTGATCTCTCCGACATGGGATCACGCGTCTAGACTCTAAACCGGTGTTTAACGTTTTTTTTCCAGCGTAAAAAATAAATAAATTCGTTATAAAACCACGTATCTATGGGTATATTTCAACAGCAGCTCTCTGATATTAACCCGACATGGTTAGCTCCCGAGATCTTTGATCAGTTCAAATGTTTCACATCAGTCGGAAATCTCTCAGTTTCTGTTGGAATCGGAAGATGTTATTGCACCGCGCATTAGGTGAACACCAAACATTTTGCCTAAACCGTTACCAGTACCGGCGGCGAGACCCGTCGTGGTCTGAACTCATCCAAACCTCCATTATCCAAGCCATGGCACGCATTGGTTTATAGACCATCACATCCACAGCAATGTAGAAATCCGGATGTCACTTCTGGGGTTTTTGAATTAGAGACCAATTCATTCCAAGTGCGTAAAACTCATCTAGCGTAAATTATCCATGTTGTCACCAGGTGTTTGCCATTCTCACGCCAGGTTTTCCTCTCCCTTAGATGAGACTCACCGCCACCACTGGTTCATACCACCTTGTCCGGAGTCTGAAGAAACTGTCTCTCTGTATGATAGAGGAGCTAAATGGACCAGGTTACGTGATACTACAGTTTGCGAGCTCGTTGGAGCGTGTTGCTGATTGGTAGAACAGCAGAATTCATATTGACTCGGGGGCCAGCCAGCAACAATTCACTAAACGGAAATATATCTATTATCTACTTGGGTAAAACATTTAATGTATATGCCCAGACATCATTAGCTTAATATTCCACAAGGTAATGTGGTGATTTTATGCGGCTCAGTCGGTAGAGTAGGGCGCGTAAAACAGTAAGTGTTATGGGTTCGATTCCCTCTAGGTTCACCTGTAGGACGCTTTGGATAAAACTGTCTGCTACATAGTGTATATTACTATTTGTAAACTGGGTGGCTCAAGCCCTGAATGCTGATTGGTTGAAGCCGTGGTATATCAGACCATATACCATAGGTATGACAATATATTTATTTTTTTACTGTTCTAGTTACGTTGGTAACCAGTTTATAATAGCAATAAGGCACCTCTGGGGTTTGTGATGTATGACCAATATACCACGGCTAAGGGCTGTATCCAGGCACTCCGTGTTGCTTCGTACTTAAGAACGGCCCTTAGCCGTGGTATATTGGCCATGTACCACACCCCCCTCGGGCCTTATTGCATAATTATTAAGTGTAAGGTTTTGCATCTTATTGGCAATATTTAGCCTATGGTTGATTGTCTTCCAGCAAACTAGTTAAAGATGTACTATTCAAAATCACTCCTTCATTTCCTGGTTGTTAAAATTCTAATAGTTTGACAAATTTCAGTTTTGTGACAAAACAAGCAAGTACAGTGTAGAGAAACATTGCACTAAACTTCGTTGAAATATATTTTCCATAACCAGAATTAGGACACCGAAAGCATAGGATACACAAACAAAACGTAAAAACGGGAAGCATAGAAAAAGTGTGCAATTTCGGCGTTTTCTAGTTCCGACTAGCATGTGAACGCGGCGCAGTACGCGGCTCAAACTCGGGACCTCCGGTTTGCTAACACACGTCCTCCTTGACAACATTCCAACGGGTTGAGTCACCCAATAGGTACCAATTGGTGGCTCCATCCGTAACATTTCAAGCTAGCTGTGGAGTAAATGTATGGTTCATTACAGCGTGTTGCCGTTTTACAGAGTTTTTACACAGGTTGACTGCAAGTGTTACTCACGTTTCTCCTATGAATTATACTGTATTTCTAAATCTGTACCAAGTTATATTGTGTTGTGTGTTAACCTTAGATCAGATCTGTTGTGTGTGTTAACATAGTTCAGTTCTGTGTTATGTGTGTTAACATAGATCAGTTCTGTGTTATGTGTGTTAACATAGATCAGTTCTGTGTTATGTGTGTTAACCTAGATCAGATCTGTTGTGTGTGTTAACCTAGATCAGTTCTGTGTTATGTGTGTTAACCTTAGATCAGATCTGTTGTGTGTGTTAACCTAGATCAGTTCTGTGTTATGTGTGTTAACCTTAGATCAGATCTGTTGTGTGTGTTAACCTAGATCAGTTCTGTGTTATGTGTGTTAACCTTAGATCAGATCTGTTGTGTGTGTTAACCTAGATCAGTTCTGTGTTATGTGTGTTAACCTTAGATCAGATCTGTTGTGTGTGTTAACCTAGATCAGCTCTGTCAGCTCAGTGAAGAACTGCTCTTGTAACAGTATAACTTTACTTTGCCCCATCGCCCCGACACGGGCGCGAACCAGGGACCCTCTGCACACATCAACAACTGACACCCACGAAGAGTCGTTACCCATCGCTCCACAAAAGCCGCGGCCCTTGCAGAGCAAGGGGCAACACTCATCTAGGTTTCAGAGCAAGTGACGTAACTGATTGAAACGCTACTAGCGCGTACCACCGCTAACTAGCTAGCCATTTCACATCCGTTACACTCTCTTGCCCTTGACTCTGTGTGTAATAGATGAGTCCATTGTGACAGGAAGTATCCTATCATTCAACGAGGTAGTAGTATATCATTCAACGAAGTAGTATCCTATCATTCAACGAGGTAGTAGATATCATTCAACGAGGTAGTAGTATATCATTCACGAGGTAGTAGTATATCATTCAACGAGGTAGTAGTATATCATTCAACGAGGTAGTAGCCTATCATTCAACGAGGTAGTAGTATATCATTCAACGAGGTAGTAGCCTATCATTCAACGAGGTAGTAGTATATCATTCAACGAGGTAGTAACCTATCATTCAACGAGGTAGTAGTATATCATTGACGAGGTAGTAGCCTATCAATCACAAGGCAGTAGCCTATCATTCAACGAGGTAGTATCCTATCATTCAATGAGGTAGTAGTATATCATTGACGAGGTAGTAGCCTATCATTCAACGAGGTAGTAATATATCATTGACGAGGTAGTAGCCTATCATTCAATGAGGTAGTAGTATATCATTCAACGAGGTAGTATCCTATCATTCAATGAGGTAGTAGTATATCATTCAACGAGGTAGTAGCCTATCATTCAATGAGGTAGTAGTATATCATTCAACGAGGTAGTATCCTATCATTCAACGAGGTGGTAGTATATCATTCAACGAGGTAGTAGTATATCATTCAACGAGGTAGTATCCTATCATTCAACGAGGTAGTAGTATATCATTGACGAGGTAGTAGTATATCATTGACGAGGTAGTAGCCTATCATTCAACGAGGTAGTAATATATCATTGACGAGGTAGTAGCCTATCATTCAACGAGGTAGTAGCCTATCATTCAACGAGGTAGTATCCTATCATTCAATGAGGTAGTAGTATATCATTCACGAGGTAGTAGTATATCATTCAACGAGGTAGTATCCTATCATTCAACGAGGTAGTAGCCTATCATTCAACGAGGTAGTAGTATATCATTCATGAGGTAGTAGTATATCATTCAACGAGGTAGTATCCTATCATTCACAAGGTAGTAGTATATCATTCAACAAGGTAGTAGTATATCATTCATGAGGTAGTATCCTATCATTCAACGAGGTAGTATCCTATCATTCAACGAGGCAGTAGTATATCATTCAACAAGGTAGTATCCTATCATTCAACGAGGTAGTAGTATATCATTCAACGAGGTAGTATCCTATCATTCAACGAGGTAGTAGTATATCATTCAACGAGGTAGTATCCTATCATTCAACGAGGTAGTATCCTATCATTCAACGAGGTAGTAGTATATCATTCAACGAGGTAGTAGTATATCATTCAACAAGGTAGTATCCTATCATTCAACGAGGTAGTAGTATATCATTCAACGAGGTAGTATCCTATCATTCAACGAGGTAGTATCCTATCATTCAACGAGGTAGTAGTATATCATTCAACGAGGTAGTAGCCTATCATTCAACGAGGTAGTATCCTAATGTGTGTCCCAAATGGCACCATATTCCCTATAGTGCACTACTTTAAACCAGAGGCCTATGGGCCGTGGTAAAAAGTGCACTGAATAGGGTGCCATTTTGGACAAAGCCCGGACGTCAACGTGCAGACAGGGGACACTGTGAGAGATAGGGAGCCATCGTATTGATTCTGAGCACTAATGGGGGGTCTGGCAGCATCACATTACAAAGAGACAGTAAGACAGACAGACATCACAGTATGTAGCAGTGTATAGTCCAATATGTTACCAGTCCTCCACACTACTATGTAGCAGTGTATAGTCCAATATGTTACCAGTCCTCCACCAGTCCTCCACACTACTATGTAGCAGTGTATAGTCCAATATATTACCAGTCCTCCACCAGTCCTCCACACTACTATGTAGCAGTGTATAGTCCAATATATTACCAGTCCTCCATACTACTATGTAGCAGTGTATAGTCCAATATGTTACCAGTCCTCCACACTACTATGTAGCAGTGTATAGTCCAATATGTTACCAGTCCTCCACACTACTATGTAGCAGTGTATAGTCCAATATGTTACCAGTCCTCCACACTACTATGTAGCAGTGTATAGTCCAATATGTTACCAGTCCTCCACACTACTATGTAGCAGTGTATAGTCCAATATGTTACCAGTCCTCCATACTACTATGTAGCAGTGTATAGTCCAATATGTTACCAGTCCTCCACACTACTATGTAGCAGTGTATAGTCCAATATATTACCAGTCCTCCACACTACTATGTAGCAGTGTATAGTCCAATATGTTACCAGTCCTCCACACTACTATGTAGCAGTGTATAGTCCAATATATTACCAGTCCTCCACACTACTATGTAGCAGTGTATAGTCCAATATGTTACCAGTCCTCCACACTACTATGTAGCAGTGTATAGTCCAATATGTTACCAGTCCTCCACACTACTATGTAGCAGTGTATAGTCCAATATATTACCAGTCCTCCATACTACTGTGCTAATAATGATACTCGTGGAGATGAGGTCTCTGTGATGGTCTCTGCGATGGTCTCTGTGATGGTCTCTGCGATGGTCTCTGTGATGGTCTCTGTGATGTTATCAGTGATGGTCTCTGTGATGGTCTCTGTGATGGTCTCTGTGATGGTCTCTGTGATGGTCTCTGTGATGGTCTCTGTGATGGTCTCCGTGATGGTCTCTGTGATGGTCTCAGTGATCAAACCAATTACCATCAATAGACTGTTGATGAGGTCGTGATGGATATAAAACTTCTATGTCTCCAGACCATGTCATAATTGTTATTTTATTTATTTGGTTGAACCTTTATTTAACGAGGCAAGTCAGTTAGGAACACATTCTTATTTACAATGACGGCCTACCAAAAGGCAAAAGGCCTCCTGCAGGGACGGGGGCCTGGGACTAAAAATATAAATAAATTAAATAAAAAATATAGGACAAAACACACATCACGACAAGAGAGACAACAATCCATCAGATTCTAACTGAGACTTGACATTTCACTGGGTATTCAACTTTCATGAAATGGCTGATTTGAAAATCCTGAACATTTAGCACAGAGTTGATATACTACACCAATATTGTCACAGGGAAGTCGATTTGTGTTCATTTGAATGAGTTTAGTTGATAATTGTCAGACTGCATGAGCATTGCTGTGTGGGCCAGACAGCCAGAGAAGTGACTCAGAGTAGAGACCCTCCCTATACATACTCCATTAGATTAGAGGACTAATGTGTTTATATGAGAGACTCTGGAAATGATGGAGATGTTGGTGTGTTTCCAGGAACAACCACACACAGTCATTCCACAGCTCTGAGAGAGTCAACCATGTTATAGAGGACCACTCCCTCTGCTAATAGAAACCAGTATTTGTCAGATAATTCGTTTGGAAATTAAGGACGATCTTGGATAAAACAAAAGGGATTTATCATCTACATTAAAAAAAATCAAATAAAAAAAACTGTGGTTTTGAGTTGCTCAACCGAAACTTGTAATTTACAGTGGTTCTATAGAGATCACCCTAAACATTTAATTTACAGCTGTAGTGTAGGTATTAGTGGGCTGTTTCTTTGTGTTCTGGAACGTAGCCCTGTTTCTTTGTGTTCTGGAACGTAGCCCTGTTTCTTTGTGTTCTGGAACGTAGCCTTGTTTTCTTTGTGTTCTGGAACGTAGCCCTGTTTCTTTGTGTTCTGGAACGTTGTCCTGTTTCTTTGTGTTCTGGAACGTAGCCCTGTTTCTTTGTGTTCTGGAACGTAGCCCTGTTTTCTTTGTGTTCTGGAACGTAGCCCTGTTTTTTTGTGTTCTGGAACGTTGTCCTGTTTCTTTGTGTTCTGGAACGTAGCCCTGTTTCTTTGTGTTCTGGAACGTAGCCCTGTTTCTTTGTGTTCTGGAACGTAGCCTTGTTTTCTTTGTGTTCTGGAACGTAGCCCTGTTTCTTTGTGTTCTGGAACGTTGTCCTGTTTCTTTGTGTTCTGGAACGTAGCCCTGTTTCTTTGTGTTCTGGAACGTAGCCCTGTTTTCTTTGTGTTCTGGAACGTAGCCTTGTTTCTCTGTGTTCTGGATCGTAGCCCTGTTTCGTTGTGTTCTGGAACGTAGCCCTGTTTCTTTGTGTTCTGGAATGTAGCCCTGTTTCTTTGTGTTCTGGAACGTAGCCCTGTTTCTTTGTGTTCTGGAACGTTGCCCTGTTTCTTTGTGTTCTGCAACTTAGCCTTGTTTCTTTGTGTTCTGGAACGTAGCCCTGTTTTCTTTGTGTTCTGGAACGTAGCCCTGTTTCTTTGTGTTCTGGAACGTAGCCCTGTTTCTTTGTGTTCTGGAACGTAGCCCTGTTTCTTTGTGTTCTGGAACGTAGCCCTGTTTCTTTGTGTTCTGGAACGTAGCCCTGTTTCTTTGTGTTCTGGAACGTAGCCCTGTTTCTTTGTGTTCTGGAACGTAGCCCTGTTTTCTTTGTGTTCTGGAACGTAGCCCTGTTTTCTTTGTGTTCTGGAACGTAGCCCTGTTTCTTTGTGTTCTGGAACGTAGCCCTGTTTTGTTGTGTTCTGGAACGTAGCCCTGTTTCGTTGTGTTCTGGAACGTAGCCCTGTTTCTTTGTGTTCTGGAACGTAGCCCTGTTTCTTTGTGTTCTGGAACGTAGCCCTGTTTTCTTTGTGTTCTGGAACGTAGCCCTGTTTTCTTTGTGTTCTGGAACGTTGCCCTGTTTCTTTGTGTTCTGGAACGTAGCCCTGTTTCTTTGTGTTCTGGAACGTAGCCCTGTTTCTTTGTGTTCTGGAACGTAGCCCTGTTTCTTTGTGTTCTGGAACGCTACACTGTTTCCTTGTGTTCTGGGTGTTGGGTTACTGGTGCTGGGTGGTGGGTTACTGGTGCTGGGTGCTGGGTTATTGGGTTACTGGTGCTGGGTGGTGGGTTACTGGTGCTGAGTGGTGGGTTACTGGTGCTGGGTGGTGGGTTACTGGTAGTGGGTTACTGGTGCAGGGTGGTGGGTTACTGGTGCTGGGTGGTGGGTTACTGGTGCTGGGTAGTGGGTTACTGGTGCTGGGTTATTGGTACTGGGTATTGGGTTATTGGTGCTGAAATAGCCTACCTACAACTGGTCAAATGTTGTCACGATGTGCACTAGTGCTGCCTTGTCTCCTCTCACTCACACTCAGTGTTGCCTTGTCTCCTCTCACTCACACTCAGTGTTGCCTTGTCTCCTCTCACTCACACTCAGTGTTGCCTTGTCTCCTCTCACTCACACTCAGTGTTGCCTTGTCTCCTCTCACTCACACTCGTGCTGCCTCGTCTCCTCTCACTCGTGCTGCCTCGTCTCCTCTCACTCACACTCGTGCTGCCTCGTCTCCTCTCACTCACACTCGTGCTGCCTCGTCTCCTCTCACTCACACTCGTTGCTGCCTCGTCTCCTCTCACTCACACTCGTTGCTGACTCGTCTCCTCTCACTCACACATGTGTTGCCTCGTCTCCTCTCACTCATACTCGTGCTGCCTTGTCTCCTCTCACTCACACTCAGTGTTGCCTCGTCTCCTCTCACTCACACTCGTGTTGCCTCGTCTCCCCTCACTCACACTGTGTTGCCTCGTCTCCCCTCACTCACACTGTGTTGCCTTGTCTCCTCTCACTCACACTCGTGCTGCCTCGTCTCCTCTCACTCACACTCGTGCTGCCTCGTCTCCTCTCACTCACACTCGTGCTGCCTTGTCTCCTCTCACTCACACTCAGTGTTGCCTTGTCTCCTCTCACTCACACTCAGTGTTGCCTTGTCTCCTCTCACTCACACTCGTGCTGCCTCGTCTCCTCTCACTCACACTCGTGCTGCCTCGTCTCCTCTCACTCGTGCTGCCTCGTCTCCTCTCACTCACACTCGTGCTGCCTCGTCTCCTCTCACTCGTGCTGCCTCGTCTCCTCTCACTCTCACTCGTGCTGCCTCGTCTCCTCTCACTCACACTCGTGCTGCCTTGTCTCCTCTCACTCACACTGTGTTGCCTCGTCTCCTCTCACTCATACTCGTGCTGCCTTGTCTCCTCTCACTCACACTCAGTGTTGCCTTGTCTCCTCTCACTCACACTCAGTGTTGCCTTGTCTCCTCTCACTCACACTCGTGCTGCCTCGTCTCCTCTCACTCACACTCGTGCTGCCTCGTCTCCTCTCACTCGTGCTGCCTCGTCTCCTCTCACTCACACTCGTGCTGCCTCGTCTCCTCTCACTCGTGCTGCCTCGTCTCCTCTCACTCTCACTCGTGCTGCCTCGTCTCCTCTCACTCACACTCGTGCTGCCTTGTCTCCTCTCACTCACACTGTGTTGCCTCGTCTCCTCTCACTCATACTCGTGCTGCCTTGTCTCCTCTCACTCACACTCAGTGTTGCCTTGTCTCCTCTCACTCACACTGTGTTGCCTCGTCTCCTCTCACTCATACTCGTGCTGCCTTGTCTCCTCTCACTCACACTCAGTGTTGCCTCGTCTCCTCTCACTCACACTCGTGTTGCCTCGTCTCCCCTCACTCACACTGTGTTGCCTTGTCTCCTCTCACTCACACTCGTGCTGCCTTGTCTCCTCTCACTCACACTCAGTGTTGCCTTGTCTCCTCTCACTCACACTCAGTGTTGCCTTGTCTCCTCTCACTCACACTCGTGCTGCCTCGTCTCCTCTCACTCACACTCGTGCTGCCTCGTCTCCTCTCACTCGTGCTGCCTCGTCTCCTCTCACTCACACTCGTGCTGCCTCGTTTCCTCTCACTCGTGCTGCCTCGTCTCCTCTCACTCTCACTCGTGCTGCCTCGTCTCCTCTCACTCTCACTCGTGCTGCCTCGTCTCCTCTCACTCACACTCGTGCTGCCTTGTCTCCTCTCACTCACACTGTGTTGCCTCGTCTCCTCTCACTCATACTCGTGCTGCCTTGTCTCCTCTCACTCACACTCAGTGTTGCCTTGTCTCCTCTCACTCACACTCAGTGTTGCCTTGTCTCCTCTCACTCACACTCGTGCTGCCTCGTCTCCTCTCACTCACACTCGTGCTGCCTCGTCTCCTCTCACTCGTGCTGCCTCGTCTCCTCTCACTCACACTCGTGCTGCCTCGTCTCCTCTCACTCGTGCTGCCTCGTCTCCTCTCACTCTCACTCGTGCTGCCTCGTCTCCTCTCACTCACACTCGTGCTGCCTTGTCTCCTCTCACTCACACTGTGTTGCCTCGTCTCCTCTCACTCATACTCGTGCTGCCTTGTCTCCTCTCACTCACACTCAGTGTTGCCTTGTCTCCTCTCACTCACACTGTGTTGCCTCGTCTCCTCTCACTCATACTCGTGCTGCCTTGTCTCCTCTCACTCACACTCAGTGTTGCCTTGTCTCCTCTCACTCACACTCGTGCTGCCTCGTCTCCTCTCACTCACACTCAGTGTTGCCAACTTAGCGACTTTTAGGACAGCCAATAGCTACTTTCCTTACTGAGGAGTTGGCAACACTGCTCACACTCTGCTACCTCCTGCAGCACTCAGTCTCAACACACACCTCTCACTCAGCAACAGCCTCCTAAAATAATGTTGTGTTTACCTGCAAGTTTTTCTTTATTTCTATTAGCGTCCCTACAGTCCTATCACCGGCGTTGTTGCCTTTATAAATCGTCCACGTTGGACCCATATGATTGACAGCTAAACAGACACGGCATGAAAACAGATGACGTAGCTAGATATTAGCCTGGTCACGGGGCGTTTTCGAATTAAAAGCCTCCTGCATTCCTCCCTTCAGGTAGCGTAATGATTGAGCTGATATAGGTGTAAGCACATAACTTTCCCCTATCCATCAACCAACAGGTGCATCCCATATCGGAAATGGTATCATTGTAAATGAATTGATACAGATATTGATTTGCTATCCTCTCCCTGTCTTTGTAGATGTGTAGGCCTACATGTTGAATAGACTTTTGATGAGATATCAACGTGCCATTATGTGACTGATACGTACCTGCCGGTTAGTCTTTTCACCGATATTCTTTAAATCATCCAGAATAAAACTCTTTACCTGCATTGTCGACGACAACCTATGGAGGGCGCTATATGCAGTGATAACAACGTAGCAATTGTGTTGCTAGATTTAGAAACTTTTCAGACTACCCTGGCGACTTTTATTTTCAAACAGCACCTAGCAACAAATGTAGCTACTTTTAAAAATGTATTTGGAACTTTTAGCAACTTTTGAAAATTGACTCAAACACTAAAATGCACGCATTTTCACTCTAAATGACACAAAAACACTTTTCTGTCACAACACACGTGCCTGGCTGCAAAGGTGCATTGTGAGTGACAGCAGCAATTTCAGCAAATTGCAAATCATTGTTGGCTGACTGCAGCAGCAGTAGAACGGGTTCGACGAGACAAACCCAATGAATATAGTTGGTCACGAATGTTTGATCTTGAACAGAACTTACAACATCCAATCAACATGTCTACAATTAAAATTGTACAGAAAAGAGGGGAAAGTCTGTACCTGAACAAATGTCAAATCATATTTTTTTGCCAGTCAATTTGAGTAACGTTATTGTATATTATACGTAATGACGCAGTTTTACGTTATCACGCAATGACATCACAACGTCATTTAGAAACTTTTAGCAACAAATCAATCTGCGTCTAACAATTTATCCTGAAAATGAGTTGGCAACACTGACTATATATATATATGTAAAGTGTGCTTTGGACTTGCCTCGCCTAGTCACAAATTGAAGGCCACCATTTGTGTCACTTATGGGAAAATGTGTGATCAATGATGACTTCAGAAATTAGAGAGACTTCGCCACCAATTGCTGCTGGTGTATGGATAGCTGTCATATCAAGTTTCATCAATGGATCGACGTTTGTGCTTCAAAAAAAGGGAATATTACGATCCCGTAAAAGAGGTAGAGTGTTGGGGGGGGGGGGGAAATCCCAAAGTATAATCATGTTTGTAGGGTCATTTGTTGGCTACAATGTTGTAAGATCCTCAGACACAGTAAATACATAATCTCTTAAAACAACTGTATTCGGTTCCTTGTGACTGTTTCGCGATTTTTCTGCCCAAAAAAAAATGAATGCTGCTTTCGTGGCAAAATTAGAATTGGACATTGGAAATCAGAGGGTGACTACTGTACTGTTAATAACACAAACACTGCATGTATTTCATTATTTTGTTAGGTGGGTCCTATCTAAAAGATGGCGTATGGTGGAGCGGTACACTCTCCAGTAAGTAGCCGAGCTAACAGTGCCACCTGCCATTTATTAGCTGTAGTACATCCTCATGGATAATTCTGTCACACACCGTATTTAACCTAATAATAAAGACATTTTACTACTACATTAACTATCACTACTCACCGATTGCGTTTATTTCGATTGATCATATCTCATGAATTCCATTGACCTCTGAACTCTTCCGAACAAGTGATTGTGGGACAGATTGGGAACTTCCTGGCCTATAACGCAGCCCCTGCTGTGGTGGTCACACCTTTAGGTGCCCTGGGGGTGCTGTTTGGGTGAGTTATTGTTTGGCATGTTATCATTCAATGTGTGACTACTATTGTCTTTTGTTTTCTAGTGGGAGTGTTTACAGTGATGTTTGTTACAGTACAGGAGTGTTTACAGTGATGTTTGTTACAGTACAGGAGTGTTTACAGTGATGTTTGTTACAGTACAGGAGTGTTTACAGTGATGTTTGTTACAGTACAGGAGTGTTTACAGTGATGTTTGTTACAGTACAGGAGTGTTTACAGTGATGTTTGTTACAGTACAGGAGTGTTTACAGTGATGTTTGTTACAGTACAGGAGTGTTTACAGTGATGTTTGTTACAGTACAGGAGTGTTTACAGTGATGTTTGTTACAGTACAGGAGTGTTTACAGTGATGTTTGTTACAGTACAGGAGTGTTTACAGTGATGTTTGCTACAGTACAGGAGTGTTTACAGTGATGTTTGTTACAGTACAGGAGTGTTTACAGTGATGTGATCTTTGCCTAGCTAGCTAACTGCATGCCTCTCTGTTTTGATCACTAAAATGGTTGCTTTGTGATCCAGGGCTGTTCTGGCCTCCTATATCCTCCAGGAACAGCTGAATGTCCTGGGGAAGCTGGGCTGTGTGTTGTGTTGCTGTGGTTCTGTCGTGCTCATCATTCACTCCCCTAAATCAGAGAGCGTCACCTCTAGTCTGGAGCTGGAAGACAGGCTTGCTGATCCAGGTGGGTGGGACCTGGTATTACATCCCAGATGGCTCCCTATTCCCTATATAGTGCACTACTTCAGACCAGAGCCCTATTCCCTATATAGTACACTACTTTAGACCAGAGCCCTATTCCCTATATAGTACACTACTTTAGACCAGAGCCCTACTCCCTATTATAGTGCGCTACTTTAGACCAGAGCCCATAGGACCGATAGGGTGCTATTTTGGGACACATCCATTCACTGCTCTTAAATGATCAGATAGGTCCATTTCACATAGTTTCCATGGTATTTGTGTTACAGTGCATTTAACAGTCCTCGTCAAGAAATCCTTATTAATGTTGTTGAAGAGGGGCTCTTTATCGGCTTGAATGACAATGGCAGTTGTAGATTTCCGCCTAAATAGACAAACCCAAAAGTAAATATTTTTCATGAGATGGCCGTAAACAATAACTAATAATGCGGCATTGTTCTAGAAAAGTCTGGGACCTTTCTGTTAAAAATAGTTATACATTGCTGAGGTGTACTCCCTTTTTGAGGACTACTACCAAATATTATTAAAAATCATACATCATTTTTTCCCATGTTCAACAAGAGTGGGGGAAATATGGCTTGAAATTATTAAAATGCTTAGTAAGTATAATAACGATTAAAAATGACTTACTATAAGATTTCACCTTTCTTATAACTGTAAAATAAATATGATCATTCTTAAGTGACAGCACGGAATTGGCACCGTTTCACCGATGACAGAGAATGTTCTGCCCTGTGTCCTATTGCGATGCCCAGACACCATTCTGCATCAAATCAAATCAAATCAAATTGTATTAGTCACATACACACCTTGCGAGGGTTAACACGTTTAAATGTTTAAACGAAACCACCCAGACACCATTCTGCATCACTCTGTTACCAAGACAAAGTGGTCTTGTTCCAATTCTACAAAATTATTTTATATTTTTTCATTGTTGAGAGCTCCGAATCCGTCTGAGAGAAATCATTGGGAGATGTTCTCCCCTTTCACATTGCAAATGGGGCTCCGAGGTTCACAGCCAGAGGATATTCAATCCTTTTTTTGGATGGGCCAGGACAAGGGACATGTCTGAGCCTGAACCGGGAGACTCAGCTCCTCGCAGGCAGCGCCTAAACCGGGAGACTCAGCTCCTTGCAGGCAGCGCCTAAACCGGGAGACTCAGCTCCTCGCAGGCAGCGCCTAAACCGGGAGACTCAGCTCCTCGCAGGCAGCGCCTAAACCGGGAGACTCAGCTCCTCGCAGGCAGCGCCTAAACCGGGAGACTCAGCTCCTCGCAGGCAGCGCCTAAACCGGGAGACTCAGCTCTTTTGCTGTGTGGGCCAACCACTTTGTACATTTCCGTGTACAAAGCACTCTGTGAACGGTGCAAAGTCAATTGCTGTGACCTCAATTGACGTTGCACCGTTCACAGAGTGCTTTGTGCACGGGAATGTTAGTTGGAACCGGCCCAGACCTGCTCAAAGTCCTCTAAATAAAGACTTTACATCAAAGTTCAATTGAGAGTAATTCTGAGGTGTGTCTGAATGTTTTCTCTCCGTGCAGTGTTCGTCACCTATTCCTTGTTGGTGGTCCTACTACTGTTTGTGCTGATCGTGTGGGTGGCCCCAGCGCACGGCACGTCCGACATCATGGTGTACGTATCCATCTGCTCCCTCCTGGGGAGTTTCACAGTCACCAGCAGTAAGGGTCTGGGCCTGGCCGCCCAGGATGCCTTCAGCGGGGGGCCTTCCAGCAGCCGAGCCCTAGGTCTCTTCCTGGGTCTACTGGGAACCCTGTCCGTCAGCATCCTCGTCCAGTTCACCTTCATCAACAAGGCTCTGGAGCACTACAGCTCTAACATGTTTGAAGCCATTTACTACGTGACTTTCACATCTACGGTCCTCACAGCTTCGGCCATCTTGTTCAGAGAGTGGACCGCGGTGGGTTTAGTAGACTGCCTGGGCATGTTGTGTGGGCTGACCACGGTGGCTGTAGGGGTCCTGCTGCTTCGCTTCTCCTCAGAGGCCTCACTCACCTGGAAGCAAGCTGCTAAAGGACCAGATAAAATTGATTAATCAGAGGCTTGTCAGTCTCAGGGAGATTAATGCTGTGTTTATTGGTTAATTTGGGGCCACATTTTTTTTAAATCTTGAATAACATATATAATTGTATTGTGAATTGCATCTAATAAAATACTTGAATGTAAGTGTAAGAATCTTACTGTAGATTTGCGAGCAACATATCTGTTGTGCAATATTTTGTTGCTTGCCATTCTCAAGGGCTCAATGATCGGCATATGAAGTAATGTCCTGTTGTGTTCAAACACATAAAGTAGCATTGTTGCTGTTGAATGTGCTAGATGTTTGCTATTGTAACACTTGTCAGTCAGTGTCAACCCATGTGGACTGGCTGTAACTTAAAAGAACCTAACTCAGGTGCCGATTGAAAAGTCTAATTTCATTACAACTTACAACATGTGGTCAACCTTGTCAGTACGGGGTCATCTTTTATAATTAAGTGAAATTAACTCAATGATTTTTGTAATTTACTACAATAAAAGGCAAAAGAAAAAAAAATTATCTTGTGACATGTTTGCAAATGCAGTTAACCTCCAACAACTGTGCCGATGACGTGGCTGTCGATTAGGCATCTCCCGTGCATCTCTTATTCAGAGAGGGTTAAATGCATTCTGTGTTGCAACTGACTACGTATCCCCTTTCCCTTCACGGGGGGAGAAGAGTTGAACCACTTAGTCATTTCACTACAGCAGACCTTCTAAATATGTGGATCAGATGATGTGGTCTAACCCACACGTAACAGGTTGATGTGACAGCTACCCACACGTCCTCTTTGTGAGAGACTGTACCAAAATAACATTTTATTATTTTAAAGTCTTCAGTCCCTTCATTGTCCACTGACCATTCGGTTCGTTTGTAAAAACCGTAGAACTTTGCCTATTCACACAAGCATTGTGGGCCATTGAATTATTTAGAGAGTCATTCTAGACTGTCACAACAGTGCATGTTGTGTGGCGGGGGAACTGGGACTCTTTTTTTTTGTCACGTTGGGTCTTAGGACTCACAAAGGCTGGCGAGAAAAGTGGAACAACATTTTGGTTTGTATCTCTGCAGGTAATGTTAGATATTATTTTCACTAATTTAATAACTGTAGTTTATTATATTTGGATGTGTGTTATTGCAGCTCTGAAGAAGCACTGTTTGTTGAATATCAGAACAACTTTATTTGGTGTTTTACATATAAATACAGTATGTTACGATAAGAGTATGATATTTTAACCTTTATTTAACTAGGCAAGTTAGTTAAGAACAAATTCTTATTTTCAATGAGGGCCTAGGAACAGTGGGTTAACTGCCTTGTTCAGGGGCAGAACAACAGATTTGTACCTCGTCAGCTCGGGGATTTGAACTTGCAACCTTTCATTTACTAGTCCAACGCTCTAACCACTAGGCTACCCTGCCGCGGTATGATACGGTATGATACGATACAGTATGATATGATATGATACAGCATGATACAATACAGTATGATATGATACGGTATGATACAGTATGATACAATACAGTATGATACAGTATGATATGATACAGTATGATACAATACAGTATGATACAGTATGATACGATACAGGATGATACAGTATGATATGATACAGTATGATATGATACAGTATGATACAATACAGTATGATACAGTATGATATGATATGATACAGTATGATATGATACAGTATGATACAATACAGTATGATACAGTATGATACGATACAGGATGATACAGTATGATATGATACAGTATGATACAATACAGTATGATACAGTATGATACAGTATGATACAGTATGATACAGTATGATACAATACAGTATGATACAGTATGATACGATACAGTATGATACAATACAGTATGATACGATACAGTATGATACAGTATGATACAATACAGTATGATACAGTATGATACGATACAGTATGATACAATACAGTATGATACAGTATGATACAGTATGATACAGTATGATACAATACAGTATGATATGATACAGTATGATACAATACAGTATGATACGATACAGTATGATACAGTATGATACAATACAGTATGATACAGTATGATATGATACAGTATGATACAATACAGTATGATACAGTATGATACGATACAGTATGATACAGTATGATACGATACAGTATGATACAATACAGTATGATACAATACAGTATGATACAATACAGTATGATACAATACAGTATGATACAATACAGTGTGATACAATAAGACTGACAAGAACATTTCACTAAGCTGTATGTGGACAAGGCTTAGTTAAAAGTGGTTCAAAACATTTCAAGGTGTAACAGTCCATTTAGAATGTGGCAATCAAATAGGGCACTTTTTTATTAAAGTGATCACTAAAATATGAATCTAGAGAATTTCTGGTAGAACGAGGAACTACTCAGGACCTATTTTGTACGCATGCGTGAAGAATCGCCCTTTCACCATGTGTGGGCGGACCGCGTCAACCTTACCTTCAAATTAGGTCGTAACAAAATGATAGAGCTACATAGCTAGAACTTGCTATTTATCACATAGCTAGCTAACTACCACTGTTTATCTGGGAAAACCAGGGATCTTTTACCAGGTATTTCGTATGGAAACATACATATGATATTCATGTTTACGATATCATGCCAGCTTGCTAGTTAGTTATTTGGCCGCAGATTTTCACATAGCTAGCTAACTGGTACAATTACCAACCGATTTAGGGCACGTTAGCCCTTATGCTAACAAGCTAGCTAGTTTTGATCTGACTCTGAGGTGGACAACAAGAAGGCTTGAGCTTAATCTTAAAATGATAGCTATGCTAGTTAGTAAACTGATAGCGATGCTAGTTAGTAAACTGATAGCGATGCTAGTTAGAAAACTGATAGCGATGCTAGTTAGTAAACTGATAGCGATGCTAGGAAATTGAAGGTAGTAATTTAGCTAGCTAGTTGTCTAATTAGCTAGCTGGCTAACGTTACGTTAGCAATAACCATGCCAGTGAACGTTAGCTAGCTACAATAGCTAGTTATCGTATGAACACAAATCTTCTGAAGCGCCTCACAAATCAGATCATGTTATTGTTTTCATTGTGTAGGTTTGAAACCGGTATTTCGTGACAGCAACATTGTCTTGGCCTGAGGCTTTATGGGGTTTTGCAGCGCCACATTGGCTATTTGATTACTGCAGTCTTAGTCACTAACTGAATTCTTGACTCATTGAATTCACAAGAGTACAGGTTGCGGAAGTGGTAGACAGGGTTTGGTCTACCTAACATACGGATTGTCAATGTGCCATTTCTATAATGGAACCAACTATTTTGGTTCAAGGTTGTTCATTCTGTGATGTAACTTGTCGAAATGGTAAGTTAGCCTAACTGGGAGGAATCAGATTCTACAATTTGAATTACTAACAGTTGTAAACTTTAGGTACATTCATCTAGGCAAATTGATTTCAATTTACATTTGTAATTTAGCAAACACTTTTATCCCGAGCAACTTAGTGCATTCGTCTTAAAGCTAGGTGAGGCAACATATCACAGTCGTAGTAAGGACATTATTTCCAAGGTACATTGATGTATGAGTTTAATATTTTGTTTTGTCTTGTGTCGTTTTGCTTTCTTACTGAAGGTAGAGTGGTGTCACAGGTTGGTGACAAGTGTTCAGCTGGTCAGCAACTCCTGTGTGTTGTTGTCAATGTAACAAACAGTACGAACAACTCATCCAGCGTCACTATGGGCCAGGACAGAGGGAAGTATGATTTCTACATCGGCCTGGGACTAGCCATCAGCTCCAGCATCTTCATAGGAGGAAGCTTCATCCTCAAGAAGAAAGGACTACTCCGCCTGGCCAGGAAGGGACAGTGCAGAGCAGGTAAGGTCATGTTTATGTTCAGTCACCAACTGCTGCTCTGGATAAGAGTGTCTACTAAATGACTAACATGTTAAAGTAGAGTACACAGTATCGTTTGGTTGAATTTGTACATTTGAGAAAGAGATGAAGAGAGCAGGTCTTCTTGTTTATATGTACTGTACGCATAGATGGGTGGCAGGTAGCCTAGCTGTTAGAGCATTTGGACAGTAACCGAAAGGTTGCTAGTTCGAATCCCTGAGCCGATGAAAAAAAATCTGCGCTTAACCCTAATTGCTCCAGGGTCGCCGTTGATAATGGCTGGCCATGAGCCCTCTGAGGGGTGGGATAATGGCTGGCCATAAGCCCTCTGAGGGGTGGGATAATGGCTGGCCATAAGCCCTCTGAGGGGTGGGATAATGGCTGGCCATAAGCCCTCTGAGGGGTGGGATAATGGCTGGCCATAAGCCCTCTGAGGGGTGGGATAATGGTTGGCCATAAGCCCTCTGAGGGGTGGGATAATGGCTGGCCATGAGCCCTCTCAGAGAGGGGTGGGATAATGGCTGGCCATGAGCCCTCTCAGAGAGGGGTGGGATAATGGCTGGCCATGAGCCCTCTCAGAGAGGGGTGGGATAATGGCTGGCCATGAGCCCTCTCAGAGAGGGGTGGGATAATGGCTGGCCATGAGCCCTCTCAGAGAGGGGTGGGATAATGGCTGGCCATGAGCCCTCTCAGAGAGGGGTGGGATAATGGCTGGCCATGAGCCCTCTCAGAGAGGGGTGGGATAATGGCTGGCCATGAGCCCTCTCAGAGAGGGGTGGGATAATGGCTGGCCATGAGCCCTCTCAGAGAGGGGTGGGATAATGGCTGGCCATGAGCCCTCTCAGAGAGGGGTGGGATAATGGCTGGCCATGAGCCCTCTCAGAGGGGTGGGATAATGGCTGGCCATGAGCCCTCTCAGAGGGGTGGGATAATGGCTGGCCATGAGCCCTCTCAGAGGGGTGGGATAATGGCTGGCCATGAGCCCTCTCAGAGGGGTGGGATAATGGCTGGCCATGAGCCCTCTCAGAGGGGTGGGATAATGGCTGGCCATAAGCCCTCAGCGGGGTGGGATAATGGCTGGCCATGAGCCCTCTGAGGGGTGGGATAATGGCTGGCCATGAGCCCTCTGAGGGGTGGGATAATGGCTGGCCATGAGCCCCCTCAGAGAGGGGTGGGATAATGGCTGGCCATGAGCCCCCTCAGAGAGGGGTGGGATAATGGCTGGCCATGAGCCCCCTCAGAGAGGGGTGGGATAATGGCTGGCCATGAGCCCTCTCAGAGAAGGGTGGGATAATGGCTGGCCATGAGCCCTCTCAGAGAGGGGTGGGATAATGGCTGGCCATGAGCCCTCTCAGCGGGGTGGGATAATGGCTGGCCATGAGCCCTCTCAGAGAGGGGTGGGATAATGGCTGGCCATGAGCCCTCTCAGAGAGGGGTGGGATAGTGGCTGGCCATGAGCCCTCTCAGAGAGGGGTGGGATAATGGCTGGCCATGAGCCCTCTCAGAGAGGGGTGGGATAATGGCTGGCCATGAGCCCTCTCAGAGAAGGGTGGGATAATGGCTGGCCATGAGCCCTCTCAGAGAGGGGTGGGATAATGGCTGGCCATGAGCCCTCTGAGGGGTGGGATAATGGCTGGCCATGAGCCCTCTCAGCGGGGTGGGATAATGGCTGGCCATGAGCCCTCTCAGAGAGGGGTGGGATAATGGCTGGCCATGAGCCCTCTCAGAGAGGGGTGGGATAATGGCTGGCCATGAGCCCTCTCAGAGAGGGGTGGGATAATGGCTGGCCATGAGCCCTCTCAGAGACGGGTGGGATAATGGCTGGCCATAAGCCCTCTGAGGGGTGGGATAATGGCTGGCCATAAGCCCTCTGAGGGGTGGGATAATGGCTGGCCATAAGCCCTCTGAGGGGTGGGATAATGGCTGGCCATAAGCCCTCTGAGGGGTGGGATAATGGTTGGCCATAAGCCCTCTGAGGGGTGGGATAATGGCTGGCCATGAGCCCTCTCAGAGAGGGGTGGGATAATGGCTGGCCATGAGCCCTCTCAGAGAGGGGTGGGATAATGGCTGGCCATGAGCCCTCTCAGAGAGGGGTGGGATAATGGCTGGCCATGAGCCCTCTCAGAGAGGGGTGGGATAATGGCTGGCCATGAGCCCTCTCAGAGGGGTGGGATAATGGCTGGCCATGAGCCCTCTCAGAGGGGTGGGATAATGGCTGGCCATGAGCCCTCTCAGAGGGGTGGGATAATGGCTGGCCATGAGCCCTCTCAGAGGGGTGGGATAATGGCTGGCCATGAGCCCTCTCAGAGGGGTGGGATAATGGCTGGCCATGAGCCCTCTCAGAGGGGTGGGATAATGGCTGGCCATGAGCCCTCTCAGAGGGGTGGGATAATGGCTGGCCATAAGCCCTCAGCGGGGTGGGATAATGACTGGCCATGAGCCCTCTGAGGGGTGGGATAATGGCTGGCCATGAGCCCCCTCAGAGAGGGGTGGGATAATGGCTGGCCATGAGCCCCCTCAGAGAGGGGTGGGATAATGGCTGGCCATGAGCCCCCTCAGAGAGGGGTGGGATAATGGCTGGCCATGAGCCCTCTCAGAGAAGGGTGGGATAATGGCTGGCCATGAGCCCTCTCAGAGAGGGGTGGGATAATGGCTGGCCATGAGCCCTCTCAGAGAGGGGTGGGATAATGGCTGGCCATGAGCCCTCTCAGCGGGGTGGGATAATGGCTGGCCATGAGCCCTCTCAGAGAGGGGTGGGATAATGGCTGGCCATGAGCCCTCTCAGAGAGGGGTGGGATAGTGGCTGGCCATGAGCCCTCTCAGAGAGGGGTGGGATAATGGCTGGCCATGAGCCCTCTCAGAGACGGGTGGGATAATGGCTGGCCATGAGCCCTCTCAGAGAGGGGTGGGATAATGGCTGGCCATGAGCCCTCTCAGAGGGTGTCTCAGTGGTGAGTTGGGATATGCGAGAGAAAAAACAAATTTCCAATTTACACATGAATATCTTACCGATCTGCCAGGTGTGGCTGTGTAAATGGGTGTGAATGGAATTGTTGACAACTTGTCTTGTGAGTTCAGGTTAGAATGTGGTAGTAACTGACTGGTGCTAAGAAGGGTGTGGCAGAGTTGAACACTTGATTAGTTTGTCACCTTTTGGCTTTTATTACACACAGCAATCATTAACTAGTAGACTCTCTGCTGCACCTTGCCTTCTATATACACACCCAATCATTAACTAGTAGGCTCTCTGCTGCACCTTGCCTTCTATATACACACCCAATCATTAACTAGTAGACTCTCTGCTCCACCTTGCCTTCTATATACACACCCAATCATTAACTAGTAGACTCTCTGCTCCACCTTGCCTTCTATATACACACCCAATCATTAACTAGCGTCCAGTAGGTAGTGCTCTACTGTTGACCAGGGGGGGCAGTGCTCTACTGTTGACTAGGGCCCGTAGGGGTAGTGCTCTACTGTTGACCAGGGCCCATAGGGGTAGTGCTCTACTGTTGACCAGGGCCCGTAGGGGTAGTGCTCTACTGTTGACCAGGGCCCATAGGGGTAGTGCTCTACTGTTGACCAGGGTCCATAGGGGTAGTGCTCTACTGTTGACCAGGGCCCGTAGAGGTAGTGCTCTACTGTTGACCAGGGCCCGTAGAGGTAGTGCTCTACTGTTGACCAGGGCCCATAGGGGTAGTGCTCTACTGTTGACCAGGGCCCATAGGGGTAGTGCTCTACTGTTGACCAGGGCCCGTAGAGGTAGTGCTCTACTGTTGACCAGGGCCCGTAGAGGTAGTGCTCTACTGTTGACCAGGGCCCGTAGAGGTAGTGCTCTACTGTTGACCAGGGCCCGTAGAGGTAGTGCTCTACTGTTGACCAGGGCCCATAGGGGTAGTGCTCTACTGTTGACCAGGGCCCGTAGGGGTAGTGCTCTACTGTTGACCAGGGCCCATAGAGGTAGTGCTCTACTGTTGACCAGGGCCCGTAGGGGTAGTGCTCTACTGTTGACCAGGACCCATAGGGGTAGTGCTCTACTGTTGACCAGGACCCATAGGGGTAGTGCTCTACTGTTGACCAGGGCCCGTAGGGGTAGTGCTCTTCTGTTGACCAGGACCCATAGGGGTAGTGCTCTACTGTTGACCAGGGCCCGTAGGGGTAGTGCTCTACTGTTGACCAGGGCCCGTAGGGGTAGTGCTCTACTGTTGACCAGGGCCCATAGGGGTAGTGCTCTACTGTTGACCAGGACCCATAGGGGTAGTGCTCTACTGTTGACCAGGGCCCATAGGGGTAGTGCTCTACTGTTGACCAGGACCCATAGGGGTAGTGCTCTACTGTTGACCAGGGCCCGTAGGGGTAGTGCTCTACTGTTGACCAGGGCCCGTAGGGGTAGTGCTCTACTGTTGACCAGGGCCCGTAGGGGTAGTGCTCTGCTGTGGACCAGGGCCCATAGAGGTAGTGCTCTATTGTTGACCAGGGCCCGTAGGGGTAGTGCACTACTGTTGACCAGGGCCCATAGGGGTAGTGCTCTACTGTTGACCAGGGCCCATAGAGGTAGTGCTCTACTGTTGACCAGGGCCCATAGAGGTAGTGCTCTACTGTTGACCAGGGCCCATAGGGGTAGTGCTCTACTGTTGACCAGGGCCCGTAGAGGTAGTGCTCTACTGTTGACCAGGGCCCGTAGGGGTAGTGCTCTACTGTTGACCAGGGCCCGTAGGGGTAGTGCTCTACTGTTGACCAGGGCCCGTAGGGGTAGTGCTCTGCTGTTGACCAGGGCCCGTAGGGGTAGTGCTCTATTGTTGACCAGGGCCCATAGAGGTAGTGCTCTATTGTTGACCAGGGCCCGTAGGGGTAGTGCACTACTGTTGACCAGGGCCCATAGGGGTAGTGCTCTACTGTTGACCAGGGCCCATAGAGGTAGTGCTCTACTGTTGACCAGGGCCCATAGAGGTAGTGCTCTACTGTTGACCAGGGCCCATAGGGGTAGTGCTCTACTGTTGACCAGGGCCCGTAGAGGTAGTGCTCTACTGTTGACCAGGGCCCGTAGGGGTAGTGCTCTACTGTTGACCAGGGCCCGTAGGGGTAGTGCTCTACTGTTGACCAGGGCCCGTAGGGGTAGTGCTCTACTGTTGACCAGGGCCCGTAGGGGTAGTGCTCTACTGTTGACCAGGGCCCGTAGGGGTAGTGCTCTACTGTTGACCAGGGCCCGTAGAGGTAGTGCTCTACTGTTGACCAGGGGGGGTAGTGCTCTACTGTTGACCAGGGGGGGTAGTGCTCTACTGTTGACCAGGGCCCGTAGAGGTAGTGCTCTACTGTTGACCAGGGCCCATAGGGGTAGTGCACTGTCATTTGGGATACAGCCCAGGAACAAGCTGAAAGGACACATGCAGCTAGTGTCATACTGGGTCAAAGTGTACTATTGATAAACCTACAGTGTGTCACCCTGGTGGTTACCATAGCGCCCTAGAGTTGAACTGTCTCCGTGGTTTTATATGGTGTGACTGCAGGACATTTTTTATTGAACACACATGAGAATGTTTGAGTAACTAATTAAAGCTAGTGATCTGAAATGTTGCTAGTTAACTGAACTTGTTTTTTTGTCTTTGTCTAGGACAAGGCGGACACGCATATCTTAAAGAATGTCTCTGGTGGGCTGGCTTATTATCAAGTAAGTGAGGACTATGGATAAAATGTTCCTCCTTAATATGTGCTTCAGTTCACCTCCGTTTCTATATCCCCGTGTTCCTCGGGTCGGCCTGTTCTCTAGTCAACTTACCTGGTAAAATATAATAATATGTGGGCTTGTGTTCCTGTGATGTGTGTTTTCAGTGGCGGCTGGTGAAGGGGCTAACTTTGCAGCGTATGCCTTCGCTCCTGCTACTCTCGTCACCCCTCTGGGGGCCCTCAGTGTGCTGGTCAGGTAGGTCACTCCTCAGTGTGCTGGTCAGGTAGGTCACCCCTCAGTGTGCTGGTCAGGTAGGTCACCCCTCAGTGTGCTGGTCAGGTAGGTCACTCCTCTGGGGACCCTCAGTGTGCTGGTCAGGTAGGTCACCCCTCAGTGTGCTGGTCAGGTAGGTCACCCCTCAGTGTGCTGGTCAGGTAGGTCACCCCTCAGTGTGCTGGTCAGGTAGGTCACCCCTCAGTGTGCTGGTCAGGTAGGTCACCCCTCAGTGTGCTGGTCAGGTAGGTCACCCCTCAGTGTGCTGGTCAGGTAGGTCACTCCTCTGGGGACCCTCAGTGTGCTGGTCAGGTAGGTCACCCCTCAGTGTGCTGGTCAGGTAGGTCACCCCTCAGTGTGCTGGTCAGGTAGGTCACCCCTCAGTGTGCTGGTCAGGTAGGTCACCCCTCAGTGTGCTGGTCAGGTAGGTCACCCCTCAGTGTGCTGGTCAGGTAGGTCACCCCTCAGTGTGCTGGTCAGGTAGGTCACTCCTCTGGGGACCCTCAGTGTGCTGGTCAGGTAGGTCACCCCTCAGTGTGCTGGTCAGGTAGGTCACCCCTCAGTGTGCTGGTCAGGTAGGTCACCCCTCAGTGTGCTGGTCAGGTAGGTCACCCCTCAGTGTGCTGGTCAGGTAGGTCACCCCTCAGTGTGCTGGTCAGGTAGGTCACCCCTCAGTGTGCTGGTCAGGTAGGTCACCCCTCAGTGTGCTGGTCAGGTAGGTCACCCCTCAGTGTGCTGGTCAGGTAGGTCACCCCTCAGTGTGCTGGTCAGGTAGGTCACTCCTCTGGGGACCCTCAGTGTGCTGGTCAGGTAGGTCACCCCTCAGTGTGCTGGTCAGGTAGGTCACCCCTCAGTGTGCTGGTCAGGTAGGTCACCCCTCAGTGTGCTGGTCAGGTAGGTCACCCCTCAGTGTGCTGGTCAGGTAGGTCACTCCTCTGGGGACCCTCAGTGTGCTGGTCAGGTAGGTCACCCCTCAGTGTGCTGGTCAGGTAGGTCACCCCTCAGTGTGCTGGTCAGGTAGGTCACCCCTCAGTGTGCTGGTCAGGTAGGTCACCCCTCAGTGTGCTGGTCAGGTAGGTCACCCCTCAGTGTGCTGGTCAGGTAGGTCACCCCTCAGTGTGCTGGTCAGGTAGGTCACTCCTCTGGGGACCCTCAGTGTGCTGGTCAGGTAGGTCACCCCTCAGTGTGCTGGTCAGGTAGGTCACCCCTCAGTGTGTTGGTCAGGTAGGTCACCCCTCAGTGTGCTGGTCAGGTAGGTCACCCCTCAGTGTGCTGGTCAGGTAGGTCACCCCTCAGTGTGCTGGTCAGGTAGGTCACCCCTCAGTGTGCTGGTCAGGTAGGTCACCCCTCAGTGTGCTGGTCAGGTAGGTCACCCCTCAGTGTGCTGGTCAGGTAGGTCACTCCTCTGGGGACCCTCAGTGTGCTGGTCAGGTAGGTCACCCCTCAGTGTGCTGGTCAGGTAGGTCACCCCTCAGTGTGCTGGTCAGGTAGGTCACCCCTCAGTGTGCTGGTCAGGTAGGTCACCCCTCAGTGTGCTGGTCAGGTAGGTCACCCCTCAGTGTGCTGGTCAGGTAGGTCACCCCTCAGTGTGCTGGTCAGGTAGGTCACCCCTCAGTGTGCTGGTCAGGTAGGTCACCCCTCAGTGTGCTGGTCAGGTAGGTCACCCCTCAGTGTGCTGGTCAGGTAGGTCACCCCTCAGTGTGCTGGTCAGGTAGGTCACCCCTCTGGGGGCCCTCAGTGTGCTGGTCAGGTAGGTCACCCCTCAGTGTGCTGGTCAGGTAGGTCACCCCTCAGTGTGCTGGTCAGGAAGGTCACCCCTCAGTGTGCTGGTCAGGTAGGTCACTCCTCTGGGGACCCTCAGTGTGCTGGTCAGGTAGGTCACCCCTCAGTGTGCTGGTCAGGTAGGTCACTCCTCTGGGGACCCTCAGTGTGCTGGTCAGGAAGGTCACCCCTCAGTGTGCTGGTCAGGTAGGTCACCCCTCAGTGTGCTGGTCAGGTAGGTCACCCCTCAGTGTGCTGGTCAGGTAGGTCACTCCTCAGTGTGCTGGTCAGGTAGGTCACCCCTCTGGGGGCCCTCAGTGTGCTGGTCAGGTAGGTCACCCCTCTGGGGGCTCTGTGTGAAGTTGTACCAGGTGTGTGAATGACTGAACCGCGTGTGTGTGTGTGTACCAGGTGTGTGAATTTTACTGAGTTACAGGAAATCAGTCAATTGAAATAAATTCATGAGGGCCTAATCTATGGATTTCACATGACTGGGAATACAGATACCTTTAAAACAGGTAGGGGTGTGGATCAGAAAACCAGTCAGTATCTGGTGTGACCACCATTTGCCTCATGCAGCGTGACACATCTCCTTCACATAGAGTTGATCAGGCTGTTGATTGTGGCGTGTGGAATGTTGTCAAACTCCTCTTCAATGGCTGTGAGAAGTTGGTGGATATTGGAGGGAACTGGAACACACTGTCGTACATGTCCAGAGCATCCCAAGCATGCTCAATGGGTGACATGTCTGTTGAGTATGTAGGCCATGGAAGAACTGGGACATTTTCAACTTTCAGGAATTGTGTACAGTTCCTTGCGACATGGGGCCGTGCATTATCATGCTGAAACATGAAGGGGTGACGGCGAATTAATGGTACTGCAATGGGCCTCAGGATCTCGGTGCATTCAATTTGCCATTGATAAAATACAATTGTGTTCATTGTCTGTAGCTTATGCCTGCCCATACCATAACCCCACCACCACCATGGGGCACTCTGTTCACAACGTTGACATCAGCAAACCGCTCGCCCACACAGTCTGTCATCTGCCCAGTACAGCTGAAACCGGGATTCATTGTGAAGAATACACTTCTCCAAAGTGCCAGTGGCCATCTGCCCACTGAAGTCGGGTTACGATGCCGAACTGCAGTCAGGTCAAGACCCTGGTGAGGTCGACGAGCATACAGATGAGCTTCCCTGAGACGGATTCTGACAGTTTGTTCAGAAATTAGTCTGCGGTTGTGAGGCCGGTTGGAGATGCTGCCAAATTCTCTAAAACGGCGTTGGAGGCGGCTTATGGTAGAGAAATTAACAAAATGATCTGGCGGACATTCCTGCAGTCAGCATGCCAATTGCACTCTCCCTCAAAACTTGAGACATCTGTGGCAGTGTGTTGTGTGACAAAACGGCACATTTTAAGAGTGGCCTTTTATCGTCTCCAGCACAAGGTGCACCTGTGTAATGATCATGCTGTTTAAATCAGCTTCTTGATACGCCACACCTGTCGGGTGGATGGATTATCTTGGCAAAGGAGAAATGCTCACTAACAGGGATGTAAACATTTGTGCAGATTATTTGAGAAATAAGCATTTTTTGTGCATACGGAACTTTTCTGGGATCTTTTATTTCAGCTCATGAAACATGAGACCAACTGTTGCATTTTATTTTTGTTCGGTGTATGTTAGTACATTGTGGTGCTGTGAGTTTGATGTAATGCTTCATCTCATTGCAGTGTGGTACTGTATTTTAGGTTATAATTGTGTCGCGGTACTGTATTTGAGGTTATAACCAATGTTTCCTGAGACTGCCGCGAAATAGAAATACTGTATCTGCCCACGGAGTGAAGATTCAACGTTTTCCTTTACTGTGGCAATTGTGATCAAATCAACGCAATATTAGCCACTTTTAATGCAACGTACCGAAACCAAACAAACTATGCAAGAGATTTTGTTGTAGGAAGAACTCAGGATTCTACAGCTTTGACACACCTGACTCAGCTCGTATAACCAATCAGATCTGCAGTAGTCCTATATGCAAATAGACCATTGCCATATATGGCTCTGTGCCATTCATTGTGAACTGGACTATGTTTACAGCATGAGTGGTCATGCATAGTTGTACTTGTTTTGAGGTCAAAGTGAGCGCTACATGTAGCCGTGTGTGCACGTTTGTTCATGTCCGTTGCTAGTTAGTGAGTTGTTATTAGCCCAGTTATGGATCATTTGTAGTCAGCAATGAGGAAGTGGTTGTTTAACACGAGCACATTTCTAGACATCTTTGAAAAGGTAAAGAGTATTTTTATATATATATATATATATATATATATATATATATATATATATATATATATATATATATATATATATATATATATATATATATATATATATGTCTTAAAGTGGCAGTGTTGTATTTTGAGACGGGCTTGAATAAGCTAAGTAGCCAATAGGCAGAGGGTAGCATGATTAGTCTAATTCTCTGTAATGTTATGGAAATAATGATGCAGTGTCTTGCATCAAACAACATTGTCAGTCACCTCCTTGTCTGAAGGACAAGTGGATAAACAGGTTCATGTCAAGCCCTGCATGTTGTTTTCTAAAGTCTCATGGAATGTAGAACTACATTGAACACCACACATTAGCTGTTCTATCATTCAGCCTACAGTAGCAGCGATTTCCGTGTTAAAATATTATGGGATGCATTTTCTCCCATTGTTTCTGATGGTAGGCCACTCTGGTAGGCCTACATTATGATCAAATTGCCACAGTAGCCTACTTGTACCCTGTTAAAACTGTAACTAAAAGCGGGTCCAGCCTCAGTGTTCACAGTAACTTATAGCGGGTCCAGCCTCAGTGTTCACAGTAAAACTGTAACTTAAAGCAGGTACAGCCTCAGTGTTCACAGTAAAACTGTAACTTATAGCGGGTCCAGCCTCAGTGTTCACAGTAAAACTAACTTAAAGCGGGTACAGCCTCAGTGTTCACAGTAAAACTGTAACTTAAAGCAGGTACAGCCTCAGTGTTCACAGTAAAACTGTAACTTAAAGCGGGTACAGCCTCAGTGTTCACAGTAAAACTGTAACTTAAAGCGGGTACAGCCTCAGTGTTCACAGTAAAACTGTAACTTAAAGCGGGTACAGCCTCAGTGTTCACAGTAAAACTGTAACTTATAGCGGGTACAGCCTCAGTGTTCACAGGAAAACTAACTAAAAGCGGGTCCAGCCTCAGTGTTCACAGTAACTTATAGCGGGTCCAGCCTCAGTGTTCACAGTAAAACTAACTTAAAGCAGGTACAGCCTCAGTGTTCACAGTAAAACGGTAACTTAAAGCGGGTACAGCCTCAGTGTTCACAGTAAAACTAACTTAAAGCGGCTACAGCCTCAGTGTTCACAGTAAAACTAACTTAAAGCGGCTACAGCCTCAGTGTTCACAGTAAAACTGTAACTTAAAGCGGGTACAGCCTCAGTGTTCACAGTAAAACTGTAACTTAAAGCGGGTACAGCCTCAGTGTTCACAGTAAAACGGTAACTTAAAGCAGGTACAGCCTCAGTGTTCACAGTAAAACGCACGCTGGAAGTTGCACAACTTTCAAGTTTGCGCTCAGCAGACCTAAAATTTGCAGGAACATTGGTTATAACTGTGTTACTGTAATAACTGTGTTGCGGTTCTGTATTTTAGGTTAACTGTACTGTAATATAACTGTTACTGTAATATAACTGTTGCGGTTCTGTATTTTAAGTTAACTGTGTTACTGTAATATAACTGTTACTGTAATATAACTGTTACTGTAATATAACTGTTACTGTAATATAACTGTTACTGTAATATAACTGTTACTGTGATATAACGGTTACTGTAATATAACGGTGTTACTGTAATATAACGGTGTTACTGTAATATAACGGTGTTACTGTAATATAACGGTGTTACTGTAATATAACTGTTTCGGTTCTGTATTTTAGGTTAACTGTTACTGTAATATCTGTGTTACTGTAATATCTGTTACTGTAATATCTGTGTTACTGTAATATAACTGTTACTGTAATATCTGTGTTACTGTAATATAACTGTTACTGTAATATAACTGTTACTGTAATATAACTGTTACTGTAATATAACTGTTACTGTAATATAACTGTGTTACTGTAATATAACGGTGTTACTGTAATATAACTGTTTCGGTTCTGTATTTTAGGTTAACTGTTACTGTAATATCTGTGTTACTGTAATATAACTGTTACTGTAATATAACTGTTACTGTAATATAACTGTTACTGTAATATAACTGTTGCGGTTCTGTATTTTAGGTTAACTGTGTTACTGTAATATAACTGTTACTGTAATATAACTGTGTGTTTTCTATGTTTTGCGGCAGTGCGGTGCTGTCCTCGTACTTCCTGACAGAGCGTCTGAACCTGCACGGGAAGCTGGGCTGTCTGCTCAGTATCTTGGGCTCTACTACCATGGTGATCCACGCCCCTAAGGAGGAAGAGATCAACAGTCTGGACCACATGGCTCGGAAACTGGTGGACCCAGGTCGGTACCGGACAGCCCATCCCCTCGACTACATCAGTTACTGTATTCTGAAAAGCCGCTTCCTCTTAAAGCTCTTCGGAGGAGGTGGTGGTTTGAGGCTGGGACTTTATACTCTCCTCTAATGACTAACTTCAGACTCTTCTGTTTAACTTCCCGCGAGCTAAGCCATCCTCTGTCTCCCTCAGGTTTCCTGGTGTTTGCCACCTTCGTCATCATCGTAGCGCTCATCTTCATCGTGGTGGTGGGCCCTCGGCACGGCCAGACCAACATCATGGTGTATATTACCATCTGCTCTGTGATAGGAGCTCTGTCTGTGTCGTGTGTGAAGGGGTTGGGCATCGCCATCAAAGAGGCCATAGCTGGGAGGCCCGTGGTGGGGAATCCTTTAGCCTGGGTGTTACTGCTCGGGCTGGTGGCCTGCGTCTCCACACAGATCAACTACCTGAACAAGGCTCTGGATATCTTCAACACCTCCTTGGTCACACCCATCTATTACGTGTTTTTCACCACCTCGGTCCTCTCCTGCTCTGCCATCCTCTTCAAGGAGTGGGAGCACATGGCCGCTGCTGACGTTATCGGGACTCTGAGTGGCTTCCTGACCATTATAGTTGGTATCTTTCTGCTCCATGCCTTTAAGGACCTTAACGTGAGTCTGTCCACGCTGGCTGTGTCCATCAGGAAGGACGAGAGGCCCGGGCCGGCGGCTAACGGAGTGGCAACACACGGCAGCTACGAACTGCTGCGCAATGACTCCACGGAGAGGGACCTGGAGGAGAGGGAGGTGGGTTTGCCTTTTGACAGCCTGTCCAGGAGGAATGGTGCCATGACAGCCTAGCTGGCCGGTCCTGGGCCTGCGGACCCCCCCCCGTATCCTACTGACTGCCTCTTAGAGGAACTAGCTAACTACCTGGTCCTGCGCCCCCCCGTATCCTACTGACTGCCTCTTAGAGGAACTAGCTAACTACCTGGTCCTGCGCCCCCCCCCCCCCCCCATCCTACTGACCGCCTCTTAGAGGAACTAGCTAACTACCTGGTCCTGCGCCCCCCCCCCCATCCTACTGACCGCCTCTTAGAGGAACTAGCTAACTACCTGGTCCTGCGCCCCCCCCCCCCATCCTACTGACTGCCTCCTAGAGGAACTAGCTAACTACCTGGTCCTGCGCCCCCCCCCCCCCATCCTACTGACTGCCTCTTAGAGGAACTAGCTAACTACCTGGTCCTGCGCCCCCCCCCCCCCCCCCATCCTACTGACTGCCTCTTAGAGGAACTAGCTAACTACCTGGTCCTGCGCCCCCCCCCCCCCCCATCCTACTGACCGCCTCTTAGAGGAACTAGCTAACTACCTGGTCCTGCGCCCCCCCCCCCCCATCCTACTGACCGCCTCTTAGAGGAACTAGCTAACTACCTGGTCCTGCGCCCCCCCCCCCATCCTACTGACTGCCTCTTAGAGGAACTAGCTAACTACCTGGTCCTGCGCCCCCCCCCCCATCCTACTGACTGCCTCTTAGAGGAACTAGCTAACTACCTGGTCCTGCGCCCCCCCCCCCCATCCTACTGACTGCCTCTTAGAGGAACTAGCTAACTACCTGGTCCTGCGCCCCCCCCCCCCCCCCCCCCCCCCCCCCCCCACTGACCAGGAGTACATCCCAAGTAGCATCCTTTTCCCTTTATAGTGCACTACTCTGGTTAAAACTAGTGCACTACTCTGGTTAAAACTAGTGCACTACTCTGGTTAAAACTAGTGCACTACTCTGGTTAAAACTAGTGCACTACTCTGGTTAAAACTAGTGCACTATGGTTAAAACTAGTGCACTACTCTGGTTAAAACTAGTGCACTACTATGGTTAAAACTAGTGCACTACTCTGGTTAAAACTAGTGCACTACTCTGGTTAAAACTAGTGCACTACTCTGGTTAAAACTAGTGTACTATATAGGGGGTAGGGTGCTATTTGGGATTCTACCCCTAGGACTACACTGGTGTGGATGTTTTTTATTTTATTTTATATATTTCTTTTTTTTTTTTTACATATTAAAACAATCAATTCTTGACTTGGATGGACCAACTGATTGTACTTGGATTAGATTTACCTTCTGTTCTCTGGATAAAAGGGGTGCATCTCTCTGAATAAAAGGGGTGCATCTCTCTGAATAAAAGGGGTGTATCTCTCTGAATAAAAGGGGTGCATCTCTCTGAATAAAAGGGGTGCATCTCTCTGAATAAAAGGGGTGTATCTCTCTGAATAAAAGGGGTGCATCTCTCTGAATAAAAGGGGTGCATCTCTCTGAATAAAAGGGGTGCATCTCTCTGAATAAAAGGGGTGCATCTCTCTGAATAAAAGGGGTGCATCTCTCTGAATAAAAGGGGTGCATCTCTCTGAATAAAAGGGGTGCATCTCTCTGAATAAAAGGGGTGCATCTCTCTGAATAAAAGGGGTGCATCTCTCTGAATAAAAGGGGTGCATCTCTCTGAATAAAAGGGGTGCATCTCTCTGAATAAAAGGGGTGCATCTCTCTGAATAAAAGGGGTGCATCTCTCTGAATAAAAGGGGTGTATCTCTGAATAAAAGGGGTGCATCTCTCTGAATAAAAGGGGTGCATCTCTCTGAATAAAAGGGGTGCATCTCTCTGAATAAAAGGGGTGCATCTCTCTGAATAAAAGGGGTGCATCTCTCTGAATAAAAGGGGTGCATCTCTCTGAATAAAAGGGGTGTATCTCTCTGAATAAAAGGGGTGCATCTCTCTGAATAAAAGGGGTGCATCTCTCTGAATAAAAGGGGTGCATCTCTCTGAATAAAAGGGGTGCATCTCTCTGAATAAAAGGGGTGCATCTCTCTGAATAAAAGGGGTGCATCTCTTCCCTCTGGATATTGGACTCCATGGAGAAGACAGGTCTCTTCCTCTGCAGCTGGCAATATTCTATTATTCTGTTATACATCCTGTATTTCAACATGCACAGAGTTTCCTTCTACAAATCAACAGCTTTGTTTTTGTAATATTCTTGAGGGAGATCCCAGGTCTGGTTTTTTAAATCTGGCTCCAGTTCTGGGTTTGGCAGGTCGATATGGATCAGTCCCACGTGGCAACCTATTCCCTACGTAGTGCACTACCCATAGGAATCTGGTCACAAGTAGTGTGCACTACCCATAGGGATCTGGTCACAAGTAGTGTGCACTACCCATAGGGATCTGGTCACAAGTAGTGTGCACTACCCATAGGGATCTGGTCACAAGTAGTGTGCACTACCCATAGGGATCTGGTCACAAGTAGTGTGCACTACATAGGGAATAGGGGGTCATTGGGAACGTAACCTGAGACTTGTTCTGAAGAGTTATCGGAAAATCACCATCAACTTTTAGTTGTATCTTTTACATAAAATGCCCTCAAGAAGCAGATATTTGTTACATATTTATTGAATGATTAAAATAATTCCAACACAAAGTGGATAAATGCTTTATCATTAAGAAACTTGGTTCCTTTACAGATTTCAGGTTTTTAAGCATGAAAATGTGTAACACCAAATATACTCTACTCTGTCCCATTCCCCTTCATTGAATACAGGCTCCTGTTCAACAACGATATCCCCAAACCCCCTGAAATAAATCATCGAGTCATTCCCTGGTCTAGATGTATGAAACACAGTTTAGCACACAAACTAGGAAACACAGCGATTGATTTTAAGGCACAATAATCATCCTAACAAACAGTATTGTAAGGAAAGTTAGACCCTCTTCCTCTCATGGGCCACTGCTGCTTTAAAAAGGTGGAAGAATATTTGATTAAATGTGTCCAAAAAAGGCACCCTACTCCCTATGTAGTGCAGTTATATAAAACAGTTGATGTATCCTTTGTGTTTAGTTAAACACTATTGGATGGTGAACCTGTCAATCTCAGTTGCTGGCCAGGGATTGGTGGATAGGAGGCTGGAAACACCGGACATGTTCCACGGGCATATTTTCCCCATCGCCTGACTTTAGGTACTTGTTCAGAATGGCGTAGATCTCGTCGTTGAGAACCTGGAACTTGTGGATTCTGTCCACCATCTTTTTAAGAGGCTGAGGAAGGAGAGACATTATTCAGGCCAATGATGTAATAAATCATTTTTTTATTTTTTTGGACCGGATCTAAAAGACCGTTTGGCAAGAGATGACCCTAAACATGACACCCATGATTGTATTCACTAAGCACCACTTGTGCTAATGACATAGACAACCCAGCTGTTTGTGGTCTGTGGCGGTTCTAGTGTCGCTGACCCCTGACCCTCCACTCACCACACTCTTAATGATCTCATCCTTTCCATCGTGTTTCTGCACTTTCAGCAGGTGATAGCTGAAGTCCAGGATGTCAAAGCGTCTCTGTTGACCCAGTAGGGAGATGATCATACACCCTGCCCAGTGGAGACCGTCCCCGAAACACTGCCTGGAAAATACAACACAGGTTATATACCCAGCCCAGTGGAGACTGTCCCCGAAACACTGTCTGGAAAATACAGCACAGGTTATATACCCAGCCCAGTGGAGACCGTCCCCGAAACACTGCCTGGAAAATACAACACAGGTTATATACCCAGCCCAGTGGAGACCGTCCCTGAAACACTGCCTGGAAAATACACAGGTTATATACCCAGCCCAGTGGAGACCGTCCCCGAAACACTGCCTGGAAAATACACAGGTTATATACCCAGCCCAGTGGAGACCGTCCCCGAAACACTGTCTGGAAAATACAACAGGTTATATACCCAGCCCAGTGGAGACCGTCCCCGAAACACTGCCTGGAAAATACAACACAGGTTATATACCCAGCCCAGTGGAGACCGTCCCCGAAACACTACCTGGAAAATACAACACAGGTTATATACCCAGCCCAGTGGAGACCGTCCCCGAAACACTGCCTGGAAAATACAACACAGGTTACATACCCAGCCCAGTGGAGACTGTCCCCGAAACACTGCCTGGAAAATACAACACAGGTTATATACCCAGCCCAGTGGAGACCGTCCCCGAAACACTGCCTGGAAAATACAACACAGGTTATATACCCAGCCCAGTGGAGACCGTCCCCGAAACACTGTCTGGAAAATACAACAGGTTATATACCCAGCCCAGTGGAGACCGTCCCCGAAACACTGCCTGGAAAATACAACACAGGTTATATACCCAGCCCAGTGGAGACCGTCCCCGAAACACTGCCTGGAAAATACAACACAGGTTATATACCCAGCCCAGTGGAGACCGTCCCCGAAACACTGCCTGGAAAATACAACACAGGTTAAATACCCAGCCCAGTGGAGACCGTCCCCGAAACACTGCCTGGAAAATACAACACAGGTTATATACCCAGCCCAGTGGAGACCGTCCCCGAAACACTGTGCTCTCTCACAATTCAATTTAAGGGGCTCTCTCTTTCTCTCCCACTACTCTCTCCTCTTCTATCATCTCTCCCTTCTAGAGGTCGACCGATTAATCGGAATGGCCGATTTAATTAGTGGCGATTTCAAGTTTTCATAACAATCGGTAATTTCGGACGCCGTATTTGACTATTTTTTAATATTGTTTTTAATATTGTTTTCACTACTCACTCCCCTCTATACAGAGCAGTGTAAACCCCTCAGAGATCCTTCTAGACCGATGATGTCACTACTCACTATACAGAGGAGTGTAAACCCCTCAGAGATCCTTCTAGACCGATGATGTCACTACTCACTCCCCTCTATACAGAGCAGCGTAAACCCCTCAGAGATCCTTCTAGACCGATGATGTCACTACTCACTCCCCTCTATACAGAGCAGCGTAAACCCCTCAGAGATCCTTCTAGACCGATGATGTCACTACTCACTCCCCTCTATACAGAGCAGTGTAAACCCCTCAGAGATCCTTCTAGACCGATGATGTCACTACTCACTCCCCTCTATACAGAGCAGTGTAAACCCCTCAGAGATCCTTCTAGACCGATGATATCACTACTCACTCCCCTCTATACAGAGCAGCGTAAACCCCTCAGAGATCCTTCTAGACCGATGATGTCACTACTCACTCCCCTCTATACAGAGCAGTGTAAATCCCTCAGAGATCCTTCTAGACCGATGATGTCACTACTCACTCCCCTCTATACAGAGCAGTGTAAACCCCTGAGAGATCCTTCTAGACCGATGGTGTCACTACTCACTCTCCTCTATACAGAGCAGTGTAAACCCCTCAGAGATCCTTCTAGACCGATGATGTCACTACTCACTCCCCTCTATACAGAGCAGTGTAAACCCCTCAGAGATCCTTCTAGACCGATGATGTCACTACTCACTCCCCTCTATACAGAGCAGTGTAAACCCCTCAGAGATCCTTCTAGACCGATGATGTGTCACTACTCACTCCCCTCTATACAGAGCAGTGTAAACCCCTCAGAGATCACCCCCCCCCCCCCTCTATTCAGAGCAGTGTAAACCCCTCAGAGATCCTTCTAGACCGATGATGTCACTACTCACTCCCCTCTATACAGAGCAGCGTAAACCCCTCAGAGATCCTTCTAGACCGATGATGTCACTACTCACTCCCCTCTATACAGAGCAGTGTAAATCCCTCAGAGATCCTTCTAGACCGATGATGTGTCACTACTCACTCCCCTCTATACAGAGCAGTGTAAACCCCTCAGAGATCCTTCTAGACCGATGATGTCACTACTCACTCCCCTCTATACAGAGCAGCGTAAACCCCTCAGAGATCCTTCTAGACCGATGATGTCACTACTCACTATACAGAGCAGTGTAAACCCCTCAGAGATCCTTCTAGACCGATGATGTCACTACTCACTCCCCTCTATACAGAGCAGTGTAAACCCCTCAGAGATCCTTCTAGACCGATGATGTCACTACTCACTCCCCTCTATACAGAGCAGTGTAAACCCCTCAGAGATCCTTCTAGACCGATGATGTCACTACTCACTCCCCTCTATACAGAGCAGCGTAAACCCCTCAGAGATCCTTCTAGACCGATGATGTCACTACTCACTCCCCTCTATACAGAGCAGTGTAAACCCCTCAGAGATCACCCCCCCTCTATACAGAGCAGTGTAAACCCCTCAGAGATCCTTCTAGACCGATGATGTCACTACTCACTATACAGAGCAGTGTAAACCCCTCAGAGATCCTTCTAGACCGATGATGTCACTACTCACTCCCCTCTATACAGAGCAGTGTAAACCCCTCAGAGATCCTTCTAGACCGATGATGTCACTACTCACTATACAGAGCAGTGTAAACCCCTCAGAGATCCTTCTAGACCGATGATGTCACTACTCACTCCCCTCTATACAGAGCAGTGTAAACCCCTCAGAGATCCTTCTAGACCGATGATGTCACTACTCACTCCCCTCTATACAGAGCAGTGTAAACCCCTCAGAGATCCTTCTAGACCGATGATGTCACTACTCACTCCCCTCTATACAGAGCAGTGTAAACCCCTCAGAGATCCTTCTAGACCGATGATGTCACTACTCACTCCCCTCTATACAGAGCAGTGTAAACCCCTCAGAGATCCTTCTAGACCGATGATGTCACTACTCACTCCACGGTGAACTCGTGAGCTCCGACAGGGATACAGTAAACAAACTGCATGGCGCTCCACAGCCGGTGGAACTCCACACACTCGTCCACGTGCATCACGCCGTTGCTGGGCAACGGGCCGCGCCAGATGGGGTCGTCCAGGAAACCGCGGACGCGTGTCAGGATGACCTCGAACATGGACAGGCCACAGCACAGACGCTCTTTGGTCAGCAGGTCACCTTCACGGGTAATGGCTATTTGCTACAGGGGGGAGCGAGGGAGGAAGAGGGAGGAAGAGGAGGGGAGGGAAGAAGAGGGTAGAGATAACATGAGATTCAGTGGAAGAGAGGGGGGAGAAAAAGAGGGGGAGGGGGGAGAAAGGGTGGGGGGAAGAGAGAGGGCTGGTGTTAACTAAGGCAGTGTGATGGTTACCAGGTGCAGGGCTGGTGTTAACTAAGGCATATATCGAATATCTCGTCCCTGGACTGAATAACACAACTTCTTGTGAGACCTGCGCAGTTAAAAAAAAAATCCGGGCGCGAAGGATAATTTGGTCTCGGCTTTTGGAACGGTAGATAAGGTAGATAACGTTGAATATGATGCCTGACTACGATATTATTTGATACATGTCACAAAATCATCCTAAAGTATGTTTTTTCAATATACTTTAATTATATTATTGCAATTTATTCTGGACTTTAGATGTGAAACGACGGAAGAATTTTTTGAAGAAAAGCTTTCTAGCGCAGCAATGCTATCGTGCTAGCTAACCAAAGAGGGAAATAATTCGTTCTGGAACCCAACTAAAGACTCTACTGGACATTGGACCCCGTTACAACATTCTGATGGAGTACCAAGAAAGATAAGACCCAATTTGGGATGCTTTTTCATATATATGTCGAACTGTTGAATGCTAACTCTGCTAACTGTGCTAGGCTAGCGCTTGACTAGAATCAATGCTGCCTTATGCTAGCTTATGATGTTAGCTAATATAACGATATATTGTGTTTTCGCTGTAAAACACTTCAAAAATCGGAAATGTTGGCTTTATTCACACGATATCTGTCTTTCATTAGTTATCCACCATATGTTTTTCTGAAATGTTTTATGAGGTGTAATTAGTAGCCGACGTTGGTGTATGTATTTTCTCTGGCTACTCCCGGCTGGATTCAGACTCAAGCTATGTATTAGCATTTTTGGGTAGCATCAATGTAAAACTGATTTATAGCTAAAATATGCACTTTTTATGAACAAAACATAGATTTATTGTGTAACATGTTATATGACTGTCATCTGAGGTCGTTTTTTCTGGGCTCTTTAGGTTGGTTTTAGTTTATTTCGGTTGGTTGTGCATGCTACTTCAATCATAATTCATACTTCATAATCATAATTCATACGTGTCTGTCCACTTTTGTATTTGGTGGTGAGCTAACATAAATATATGTGGTGTTTTCTCTGTAAAACATTTAAAAAATCGGACATGTTGGCTGGATTGACAAGATGTTTATCTTTCAAATGCTGTATTGGACTTGTTAATGTGTAAAAGTTAAATATTTTTAAAAAATAGATTTTGAATTTCGCGCCCTGCAGGGGTGTCATTTTCGGTCCGAGGTCGGGCTTGCACCCCAAACAGGTTTTAACTAAGGCAGTGTGATGGTTACCAGGTGCAGGGCTGGTGTTAACTAAGGCAGTGTGATGGTTACCAGGCGCAGGGCTGGTGTTAACTAAGGCAGTGTGATGGTTACCAGGTGCAGGGCTGGTGTTAACTAAGGCAGTGTGATGGTTACCAGGTGCAGGGCTGGTGTTAACTAAGGCAGTGTGATGGTTACCAGGTGCAGGGCTGGTGTTAACTAAGGCAGTGTGATGGTTACCAGGTGCAGGGCTGGTGTTAACTAAGGCAGTGTGATGGTTACCAGGTGCAGGGCTGGTGTTAACTAAGGCAGTGTGATGGTTACCAGGTGCAGGGCTGGTGTTAACTAAGGCAGTGTGATGGTTACCAGGTGCAGGGCTGGTGTTAACTAAGGCAGTGTGATGGTTACCAGGTGCAGGGCTGGTGTTAACTAAGGCAGTGTGATGGTTACCAGGTGCAGGGCTGGTGTTAACTAAGGCAGTGTGATGGTTACCAGGTGCAGGGCTGGTGTTAACTAAGGCAGTGTGATGGTTACCAGGTGCAGGGCTGGTGTTAACTAAGGCAGTGTGATGGTTACCAGGTGCAGGGCTGGTGTTAACTAAGGCAGTGTGATGGTTACCAGGTGCAGGGCTGGTGGTAACTAAGGCAGTGTGATGGTTACCAGGTGCAGGGCTGGTGTTAACTAAGGCAGTGTGATGGTTACCAGGTGCAGGGCTGGTGGTAACTAAGGCAGTGTGATGGTTACCAGGTGCAGGGCTGGTGTTAACTAAGGCAGTGTGATGGTTACCAGGTGCAGGACTGGTGTTAACTAAGGCAGTGTGATGGTTACCAGGTGCAGGGCTGGTGTTAACTAAGGCAGTGTGATGGTTACCAGGTGCAGGGCTGGTGTTAACTAAGGCAGTGTGATGGTTACCAGGTGCAGGGCTGGTGTTAACTAAGGCAGTGTGATGGTTACCAGGTGCAGGGCTGGTGGTAACTAAGGCAGTGTGATGGTTACCAGGTGCAGGGCTGGTGGTAACTAAGGCAGTGTGATGGTTACCAGGCACAGGGCTGGTGTTAACTAAGGCAGTGTGATGGTTACCAGGTGCAGGGCTGGTGTTAACTAAGGCAGTGTGATGGTTACCAGGTGCAGGGCTGGTGTTAACTAAGGCAGTGTGATGGTTACCAGGTGCAGGGCTGGTGGTAACTAAGGCAGTGTGATGGTTACCAGGTGCAGGGCTGGTGTTAACTAAGGCAGTGTGATGGTTACCAGGCGCAGGGCTGGTGTTAACTAAGGCAGTGTGATGGTTACCAGGTGCAGGGCTGGTGTTAACTAAGGCAGTGTGATGGTTCCCAGGCGCAGGGCTGGTGTTAACTAAGGCAGTGTGATGGTTACCAGGTGCAGGGCTGGTGTTAACTAAGGCAGTGTGATGGTTACCAGGGGCAGGGCTGGTGATAACTAAGGCAGTGTGATGGTACCTGTGGGGTTCCTAGGCGTTCTATCAGGGGAACCAGGTGCAGGGCTGTGTATTTAGCCTCCAGACGTTTCATCTTGGCATCAAGACGTTCACCCTCTACAATGACAAGAGACAACAGAGTCACTGAGACAGACAGACAGACAGACAGACAGACAGACAGACAGACAGACACAATCTTACCCTTGACATGGACCCTGGGAAGAATGTTCTGGAATGGTGCGGCATGTAGCAGGTCACACACCTCCTCCTGAGACTGAAAGAGAAGATTGTTTAAAACACAAACCCCCTGGGGAACTCACATCACGCTGTCCCCCTACGCTCCCCTGGGGAACTCAAGGGAGCTTCTCATTCTTAAATGTATCTTTTGCGTCTTTTACACAAACTGAACAGCACATATCACCAGGTAACATTCTGAGTATGTTGTCTATCACTAACAGCACCATATCACCAGGTAACATTCTGAGTATGTTGTCTAGCAGCACCATATCACCAGGTAACATTCTGAGTATGTTGTCTATCACTAACAGCACCATATCACCAGGTAACATTCTGAGTATGTTGTCTAACAGCACCATATCACCAGGTAACATTCTGAGTATGTTGTCTAACATCACCATATCACCAGGTAACATTCTGAGTATGTTGTCTAGCAGCACCATATCACCAGGTAACATTCTGAGTATGTTGTCTATCACTAGCAGCACCATATCACCAGGTAACATTCTGAGTATGTTGTCTAGCAGCACCATATCACCAGGTAACATTCTGAGTATGTTGTCTATCACTAGCAGCACCATATCACCAGGTAACATTCTGAGTATGTTGTCTATCACTAACAGCACCATATCACCAGGTAACATTCTGAGTATGTTGTCTATCACTAACAGCACCATATCACCAGGTAACATTCTGAGTATGTTGTCTATCACTAACAGCACCATATCACCAGGTAACATTCTGAGTATGTTGTCTAGCAGCACCATATCACCAGGTAACATTCTGAGTATGTTGTCTAGCAGCACCATATCACCAGGTAACATTCTGAGTATGTTGTCTAGCAGCACCATATCACCAGGTAACATTCTGAGTATGTTGTCTAACAGCACCATATCACCAGGTAACATTCTGAGTATGTTGTCTAGCAGCACCATATCACCAGGTAACATTCTGAGTATGTTGTCTAGCAGCACCATATCACCAGGTAACATTCTGAGTATGTTGTCTAACAGCACCATATCACCAGGTAACATTCTGAGTATGTTGTCTAGCAGCACCATATCACCAGGTAACATTCTGAGTGTGTTGTCTATCACTAACAGCACCATATCACCAGGTAACATTCTGAGTGTGTTGTCTATCACTAACAGCACCATATCACCAGGTAACATTCTGAGTGTGTTGTCTATCACTAACAGCACCATATCACCAGGTAACATTCTGAGTATGTTGTCTAGCAGCACCATATCACCAGGTAACATTCTGAGTGTGTTGTCTATCACTAACAGTACCATGTCACCAGGTAACATTCTGAGTGTGTTGTCTATCACTAACAGCACCATATCACCAGGTAACATTCTGAGTATGTTGTCTATCACTAACAGCACCATATCACCAGGTAACATTCTGAGTGTGTTGTCTAGCAGCACCATATCACCAGGTAACATTCTGAGTGTGTTGTCTATCACTAACAGCACCATATCACCAGGTAACATTCTGAGTATGTTGTCTAACATCACCATATCACCAGGTAACATTCTGAGTGTGTTGTCTAACAGCACCATATCACCAGGTAACATTCTGAGTGTGTTGTCTAACAGCACCATATCACCAGGTAACATTCTGAGTATGTTGTCTAGCAGCACCATATCACCAGGTAACATTCTGAGTATGTTGTCTATCACTATCAGCACCATATCACCAGGTAACATTCTGAGTATGTTGTCTATCACTAACAGCACCATATCACCAGGTAACATTCTGAGTATGTTGTCTATCACTAACAGCACCATATCACCAGGTAACATTCTGAGTGTGTTGTCTAGCAGCACCATATCACCAGGTAACATTCTGAGTGTGTTGTCTATCACTAACAGCACCATATCACCAGGTAACATTCTGAGTATGTTGTCTAACATCACCATATCACCAGGTAACATTCTGAGTGTGTTGTCTAACAGCACCATATCACCAGGTAACATTCTGAGTGTGTTGTCTAACAGCACCATATCACCAGGTAACATTCTGAGTATGTTGTCTAGCAGCACCATATCACCAGGTAACATTCTGAGTATGTTGTCTATCACTATCAGCACCATATCACCAGGTAACATTCTGAGTATGTTGTCTAGCAGCACCATATCACCAGGTAACATTCTGAGTATGTTGTCTAGCAGCACCATATCACCAGGTAACATTCTGAGTATGTTGTCTATCACTAACAGCACCATATCACCAGGTAACATTCTGAGTATGTTGTCTAACAGCACCATATCACCAGGTAACATTCTGAGTATGTTGTCTAGCAGCACCATATCACCAGGTAACATTCTGAGTATGTTGTCTAACAGCACCATATCACCAGGTAACATTCTGAGTATGTTGTCTAGCAGCACCATATCACCAGGTAACATTCTGAGTATGTTGTCTATCACTAGCAGCACCATATCACCAGGTAACATTCTGAGTATATTGTCTAACAGCACCATATCACCAGGTAACATTCTGAGTATGTTGTCTAGCAGCACCATATCACCAGGTAACATTCTGAGTATGTTGTCTAACAGCACCATATCACCAGGTAACATTCTGAGTATGTTGTCTAGCAGCACCATATCACCAGGTAACATTCTGAGTATGTTGTCTAGCAGCACCATATCACCAGGTAACATTCTGAGTATGTTGTCTAACAGCACCATATCACCAGGTAACATTCTGAGTATGTTGTCTATCACTAACAGCACCATATCACCAGGTAACATTCTGAGTATGGTGTCTATCACTAGCAGCACCATATCACCAGGTAACATTCTGAGTATGTTGTCTAACAGCACCATATCACCAGGTAACATTCTGAGTATGTTGTCTATCAGCACCATATCACCAGGTAACATTCTGAGTATGTTGTCTATCACTAACAGCACCATATCACCAGGTAACATTCTGAGTATGTTGTCTAGCAGCACCATATCACCAGGTAACATTCTGAGTATGTTGTCTAACAGCACCATATCACCAGGTAACATTCTGAGTATGTTGTCTAGCAGCACCATATCACCAGGTAACATTCTGAGTGTGTTGTCTATCACTAACAGCACCATATCACCAGGTAACATTATGAGTATGTTGTCTAACAGCACCATATCACCAGGTAACATTCTGAGTATGTTGTCTAACAGCACCATATCACCAGGTAACATTCTGAGTATGTTGTCTATCACTATCAGCACCATATCACCAGGTAACATTCTGAGTATGTTGTCTATCAGCACCATATCACCAGGTAACATTCTGAGTATGTTGTCTAACAGCACCATATCACCAGGTAACATTCTGAGTATGTTGTCTAACAGCACCATATCACCAGGTAACATTCTGAGTATGTTGTCTAGCAGCACCATATCACCAGGTAGAATTCTGAGTATGTTGTCTATCACTAGCAGCACCATATCACCAGGTAACATTCTGAGTATGTTGTCTAACAGCACCATATCATCAGGTAACATTCTGAGTATGTTGTCTATCACTAACAGCACCATATCACCAGGTAACATTCTGAGTATGTTGTCTAACAGCACCATATCACCAGGTAACAATCTGATTATGTTGTCTAGCAGCACCATATCACCAGGTAACATTCTGAGTATGTTGTCTAACAGCACCATATCACCAGGTAACATTCTGAGTGTGTTGTCTATCACTAGCAGCACCATATCACCAGGTAACATTCTGAGTATGTTGTCTATCACTAGCAGCACCATATCACCAGGTAACATTCTGAGTATGTTGTCTATCACTAGGAGCACCATATCACCAGGTAACATTCTGAGTATGTTGTCTAGCAGCACCATATCACCAGGTAACATTCTGAGTATGTTGTCTAACAGCACCATATCACCAGGTAACATTCTGAGTATGTTGTCTATCACTAACAGCACCATATTACCAGGTAACATTCTGAGTATGTTGTCTAGCAGCACCATATCACCAGGTAACATTCTGAGTGTGTTGTCTATCACTAGCAGCACCATATCACCAGGTAACATTCTGAGTATGTTGTCTAACAGCACCATATCACCAGGTAACATTCTGAGTATGTTGTCTATCACTAGCAGCACCATATCACCAGGTAACATTCTGAGTATGTTGTCTATCACTAACAGCACCATATCACCAGGTAACATTCTGAGTATGTTGTCTATCACTAACAGCACCATATCACCAGGTAACATTCTGAGTATGTTGTCTATCACTAACAGCACCATATCACCAGGTAACATTCTGAGTGTGTTGTCTAGCAGCACCATATCACCAGGTAACATTCTGAGTATGTTGTCTAACAGCACCATATCACCAGGTAACATTCTGAGTATGTTGTCTATCACTAGCAGCACCATATCACCAGGTAACATTCTGAGTATGTTGTCTATCAGCACCATATCACCAGGTAACATTCTGAGTATGTTGTCTATCACTAGCAGCACCATACCACCAGGTAACATTCTGAGTATGTTGTCTAACAGCACCATATCACCAGGTAACATTCTGAGTATGTTGTCTAGCAGCACCATATCACCAGGTAACATTCTGAGTATGTTGTCTAGCAGCACCATATCACCAGGTAACATTCTGAGTATGTTGTCTAGCAGCACCATATCACCAGGTAACATTCTGATTATGTTGTCTATCACTATCAGCACCATATCACCAGGTAACATTCTGAGTATGTTGTCTAGCAGCACCATATCACCAGGTAACATTCTGAGTATGTTATCTATCACTAACAGCACCATATCACCAGGTAACATTCTGAGTATGTTGTCTAGCAGCACCATATCACCAGGTAACATTCTGAGTATGTTGTCTAGCAGCACCATATCACCAGGTAACATTCTGAGTATGTTGTCTATCACTAACAGCACCATATCACCAGGTAACATTCTGAGTATGTTGTCTATCACTAACAGCACCATATCACCAGGTAACATTCTGAGTATGTTGTCTAACAGCACCATATCACCAGGTAACATTCTGAGTATGTTGTCTAGCAGCACCATATCACCAGGTAACATTCTGAGTATGTTGTCTATCACTAACAGCACCATATCACCAGGTAACATTCTGATTATGTTGTCTATCACTAACAGCACCATATCACCAGGTAACATTCTGAGTATGTTGTCTAACATCACCATATCACCAGGTAACATTCTGAGTATGTTGTCTAGCAGCACCATATCACCAGGTAACATTCTGAGTATGTTATCTATCACTAACAGCACCATATCACCAGGTAACATTCTGAGTATGTTGTCTAACAGCACCATATCACCAGGTAACATTCTGAGTATGTTGTCTATCACTAACAGCACCATATCACCAGGTAACATTCTGAGTATGTTGTCTTGCAGCACCATATCACCAGGTAACATTCTGAGTATGTTGTCTATCACTAACAGCACCATATCACCAGGTAACATTCTGAGTAGGTTGTCTAGCAGCACCATATCACCAGGTAACATTCTGAGTATGTTGTCTAGCAGCACCATATCACCAGGTAACATTCTGAGTATGTTGTCTAGCAGCACCATATCACCAGGTAACATTCTGAGTATGTTGTCTATCAGCACCATATCACCAGGTAACACTCTGATTATGTTGTCTAACAGCACCATATCACCAGGTAACATTCTGAGTATGTTGTCTAGCAGCACCATATCACCAGGTAACATTCTGAGTGTGTTGTCTATCACTAGCAGCACCATATCACCAGGTAACACTCTGATTATGTTGTCTATCACTAACAGCACCATATCACCAGGTAACATTCTGAGTATGTTGTCTAACAGCACCATATCACCAGGTAACATTCTGAGTATGTTGTCTAACATCACCATATCACCAGGTAACATTCTGAGTGTGTTGTCTAACAGCACCATATCACCAGGTAACATTCTGAGGATGTTGTCTAGCAGCACCATATCACCAGGTAACATTCTGAGTGTGTTGTCTATCACTAACAGCACCATATCACCAGGTAACATTCTGAGTATGTTGTCTAGCAGCACCATATCACCAGGTAACATTCTGAGTATGTTGTCTATCACTAACAGCACCATATCACCAGGTAACATTCTGAGTATGTTGTCTAGTAGCACCATATCACCAGGTAACATTCTGAGTATGTTGTCTATCACTAACAGCACCATATCACCAGGTAACATTCTGAGTATGTTGTCTAGCAGCACCATATCACCAGGTAACACTCTGAGTATGTTGTCTATCACTAACAGCACCATATCACCAGGTAACATTCTGAGTATGTTGTCTATCACTAACAGCACCATATCACCAGGTAACATTCTGAGTATGTTGTCTATCACTAACAGCACCATATCACCTGGTAACATCCTGAGTATGTTGTCTATCAGCACCATATCACCAGGTAACATTCTGAGTATGTTGTCTATCACTAGCAGCACCATACCACCAGGTAACATTCTGAGTATGTTGTCTAACAGCACCATATCACCAGGTAACATTCTGAGTATGTTGTCTATCACTAACAGCACCATATCACCAGGTAACATTCTGAGTATGTTGTCTAACAGCACCATATTACCAGGTAACATTCTGAGTATGTTGTCTAACACTAACAGCACCATATCACCAGGTAACATTCTGAGTATGTTGTCTAACAGCACCATATTACCAGGTAACATTCTGAGTATGTTGTCTAACACTAACAGCACCATATCACCAGGTAACATTCTGAGTATGTTGTCTAGCAGCACCATATCACCAGGTAACATTCTGAGGATGTTGTCTAGCAGCACCATATCACCAGGTAACATTCTGAGTATGTTGTCTAGCAGCACCATATCACCAGGTAACATTCTGAGTGTGTTGTCTATCACTAGCAGCACCATATCACCAGGTAACACTCTGATTATGTTGTCTATCACTAACAGCACCATATCACCAGGTAACATTCTGAGTATGTTGACTAGCAGCACCATATCACCAGGTAACACTCTGATTATGTTGTCTAACAGCACCATATCACCAGGTAACATTCTGAGTATGTTGACTAGCAGCACCATATCACCAGGTAACATTCTGAGTATGTTGTCTAACAGCACCATATCACCAGGTAACATTCTGAGTATGTTGTCTAACAGCACCATATTACCAGGTAACATTCTGAGTATGTTGTCTAACACTAACAGCACCATATCACCAGGTAACATTCTGAGTATGTTGTCTAGCAGCACCATATCACCAGGTAACATTCTGAGGATGTTGTCTAGCAGCACCATATCACCAGGTAACATTCTGAGGATGTTGTCTAGCAGCACCATATCACCAGGTAACATTCTGAGTATGTTGTCTATCACTAACAGCACCATATCACCAGGTAACATTCTGAGTGTGTTGTCTATCACTAGCAGCACCATATCACCAGGTAACACTCTGATTATGTTGTCTATCACTAACAGCACCATATCACCAGGTAACATTCTGAGTATGTTGTCTAACAGCACCATATCACCAGGTAACATTCTGAGTATGTTGTCTAACAGCACCATATCACCAGGTAACATTCTGAGTATGTTGACTAGCAGCACCATATCACCAGGTAACATTCTGAGTATGTTGTCTAACAGCACCATATCACCAGGTAACATTCTGAGTATGTTGTCTAACAGCACCATATCACCAGGTAACATTCTGAGTATGTTGTCTATCACTAACAGCACCATATCACCAGGTAACATTCTGAGTATGTTGTCTAGTAGCACCATATCACCAGGTAACATTCTGAGTATGTTGTCTATTACTAACAGCACCATATCACCAGGTAACATTCTGAGTATGTTGTCTAGTAGCACCATATCACCAGGTAACATTCTGAGTATGTTGTCTATCACTAACAGCACCATATCACCAGGTAACATTCTGAGTATGTTGTCTATCACTAACAGCACCATATCACCAGGTAACATTCTGAGTATGTTGTCTATCACTAACAGCACCATATCACCAGGTAACATCCTGAGTATGTTGTCTATCAGCACCATATCACCAGGTAACATTCTGAGTATGTTGTCTATCACTAAAAGCACCATATCACCAGGTAACATTCTGAGTATGTTGTCTAACAGCACCATATTACCAGGTAACATTCTGAGTATGTTGTCTAACAGCACCATATCACCAGGTAACATTCTGAGGATGTTGTCTAGCAGCACCATATCACCAGGTAACATTCTGAGTATGTTGTCTAGCAGCACCATATCACCAGGTAACATTCTGAGTATGTTGTCTATCACTAGCAGCACCATATCACCAGGTAACATTCTGAGTATGTTGTCTATCACTAGCAGCACCATATCACCAGGTAACATTCTGAGTATGTTGTCTAACAGCACCATATCACCAGGTAACATTCTGAGTATGTTGTCTATCACTAACAGCACCATATCACCAGGTAACATTCTGAGTATGTTGTCTATCACTAGCAGCACCATATCACCAGGTAACATTCTGAGTATGTTGTCTAACAGCACCATATCACCAGGTAACATTCTGAGTATGTTGTCTATCAGCACCATATCACCAGGTAACATTCTGAGGATGTTGTCTAACAGCACCATATCACCAGGTAACATTCTGAGGATGTTGTCTAGCAGCACCATATCACCAGGTAACATTCTGAGTATGTTGTCTAGCAGCACCATATCACCAGGTAACATTCTGATTATGTTGTCTATTACTAGCAGCACCATATCACCAGGTAACATTCTGAGTATGTTGTCTAACAGCACCATATTACCAGGTAACATTCTGAGTATGTTGTCTATCACTAACAGCACCATATCACCAGGTAACATTCTGAGTATGTTGTCTATCACTAGCAGCACCATATCACCAGGTAACATTCTGATTATGTTGTCTATCACTAACAGCACCATATCACCAGGTAACATTCTGAGTATGTTGTCTAACAGCACCATATCACCAGGTAACATTCTGAGGATGTTGTCTAACAGCACCATATCACCAGGTAACATTCTGAGTATGTTGTCTAGCAGCACCATATCACCAGGTAACATTCTGAGTATGTTGTCTAGCAGCACCATATCACCAGGTAACATTCTGAGTATGTTGTCTAGCAGCACCATATCACCAGGTAACATTCTGAGTATGTTGTCTAGCAGCACCATATCACCAGGTAACATTCTGAGTATGTTGTCTATCACTAACAGCACCATATCACCAGGTAACATTCTGAGTATGTTGTCTATCACTAACAGCACCATATCACCAGGTAACATTCTGAGGATGTTGTCTAGCAGCACCATATCACCAGGTAACATTCTGAGTATGTTGTCTAGCAGCACCATATCACCAGGTAACATTCTGAGTATGTTGTCTAGCAGCATCATATCACCAGGTAACATTCTGAGTATGTTGTCTAGCAGCACCATATCACCAGGTAACATTCTGAGTATGTTGTCTAGCAGCATCATATCACCAGGTAACATTCTGAGTATGTTGTCTAGCAGCACCATATCACCAGGTAACATTCTGATTATGTTGTCTATCACTATCAGCACCATATCACCAGGTAACATTCTGAGTATGTTGTCTAGCAGCACCATATCACCAGGTAACATTCTGAGTATGTTATCTATCACTAGCAGCACCATATCACCAGGTAACATTCTGAGTATATTGTCTAACAGCACCATATCACCAGGTAACATTCTGAGGATGTTGTCTAGCAGCACCATATCACCAGGTAACATTCTGAGTATGTTGTCTATCAGCACCATATCACCAGGTAACACTCTGATTATGTTGTCTAACAGCACCATATCACCAGGTAACATTCTGAGTATGTTGTCTAGCAGCACCATATCACCAGGTAACATTCTGAGTGTGTTGTCTATCACTAGCAGCACCATATCACCAGGTAACACTCTGATTATGTTGTCTATCACTAACAGCACCATATCACCAGGTAACATTCTGAGTATGTTGTCTAACAGCACCATATCACCAGGTAACATTCTGAGTATGTTGTCTAACAGCACCATATCACCAGGTAACATTCTGAGTATGTTGTCTAACATCACCATATCACCAGGTAACATTCTGAGTATGTTGTCTATCACTAACAGCACCATATCACCAGGTAACATTCTGAGTATGTTGTCTATCACTAACAGCACCATATCACCAGGTAACATTCTGAGTATGTTGTCTAGCAGCACCATATCACCAGGTAACATTCTGAGTATGTTGTCTAGCAGCACCATATCACCAGGTAACATTCTGAGTATGTTGTCTAGCAGCACCATATCACCAGGTAACATTCTGAGTATGTTGTCTAGCAGCACCATATCACCAGGTAACATTCTGATTATGTTGTCTATTACTAGCAGCACCATATCACCAGGTAACATTCTGAGTATGTTGTCTAGCAGCACCATATCACCAGGTAACATTCTGAGTGTGTTGTCTATCACTAACAGCACCATACCACCAGGTAACATTCTGAGGATGTTGTCTAGCAGCACCATATCACCAGGTAACATTCTGATTATGTTGTCAATCACTAGCAGCACCATATCACCAGGTAACATTCTGATTATGTTGTCTATTACTAGCAGCACCATATCACCAGGTAACATTCTGAGGATGTTGTCTAGCAGCACCATATCACCAGGTAACATTCTGAGTATGTTGTCTATCACTAGCAGCACCATATCACCAGGTAACATTCTGAGGATGTTGTCTAGCAGCACCATATCACCAGGTAACATTCTGAGTATGTTGTCTATCAGCACCATATCACCAGGTAACACTCTGATTATGTTGTCTAACAGCACCATATCACCAGGTAACATTCTGAGTATGTTGTCTAGCAGCACCATATCACCAGGTAACATTCTGAGTGTGTTGTCTATCACTAGCAGCACCATATCACCAGGTAACACTCTGATTATGTTGTCTATCACTAACAGCACCATATCACCAGGTAACATTCTGAGTATGTTGTCTAACAGCACCATATCACCAGGTAACATTCTGAGTATGTTGTCTAACAGCACCATATCACCAGGTAACATTCTGAGTGTGTTGTCTATCACTAACAGCACCATATCACCAGGTAACATTCTGAGTATGTTGTCTATCAGCACCATATCACCAGGTAACATTCTGAGTATGTTGTCTATCACTAACAGCACCATATCACCAGGTAACATTCTGAGCATGTTGTCTAGCAGCACCATATCACCAGGTAACATTCTGAGTATGTTGTCTAACATCACCATATCACCAGGTAACATTCTGAGTGTGTTGTCTATCACTAACAGCACCATATCACCAGGTAACATTCTGAGTATGTTGTCTATCACTAACAGCACCATATCACCAGGTAACATTCTGAGTATGTTGTCTATCACTAGCAGCACCATATCACCAGGTAACATTCTGAGTATGTTGTCTAACAGCACCATATCACCAGGTAACATTCTGAGTATGTTGTCTATCACTAACAGCACCATATCACCAGGTAACATTCTGAGTATGTTGTCTAGCAGCACCATATCACCAGGTAACATTCTGAGTATGTTGTCTATCACTAGCAGCACCATATCACCAGGTAACATTCTGAGTGTGTTGTCTATCACTAACAGTACCATATCACCAGGTAACATTCTGAGTATGTTGTCTATCAGCACCATATCACCAGGTAACATTCTGAGTATGTTGTCTATCACTAGCAGCACCATATCACCAGGTAACATTCTGAGTATGTTGTCTAGCAGCACCATATCACCAGGTAACATTCTGAGTATGTTGTCTAGCAGCACCATATCACCAGGTAACATTCTGAGTATGTTGTCTATCACTAACAGCACCATATCACCAGGTAACATTCTGAGTATGTTGTCTATCACTAACAGCATCATATCACCAGGTAACATTCTGAGTATGTTGTCTATCACTAGCAGCACCATATCACCAGGTAACATTCTGAGTATGTTGTCTAACAGCACCATATCACCAGGTAACATTCTGAGTATGTTGTCTAACAGCACCATATCACCAGGTAACATTCTGAGTATGTTGTCTATCACTAACAGCACCATATCACCAGGTAACATTCTGAGTATGTTGTCTAGCAGCACCATATTACCAGGTAACATTCTGAGTATGTTGTCTAGCAGCACCATATCACCAGGTAACATTCTGAGTATGTTGTCTATCACTAACAGCACCATATCACCAGGTAACATTCTGAGTATGTTGTCTATCACTAGCAGCACCATATCACCAGGTAACATTCTGAGTATGTTGTCTAGCAGCACCATATCACCAGGTAACATTCTGATTATGTTGTCTATCAGCACCATATCACCAGGTAACATTCTGAGTATGTTGTCTAGCAGCACCATATCACCAGGTAACATTCTGAGGATGTTGTCTATTACTAGCAGCACCATATCACCAGGTAACATTCTGAGTATGTTGTCTAGCAGCACCATATCACCAGGTAACATTCTGAGTATGTTGTCTAGCAGCACCATATCACCAGGTAACATTCTGAGTATGTTGTCTAACAGCACCATATCACCAGGTAACATTCTGAGTATGTTGTCTATCACTAACAGCACCATATCACCAGGTAACATTCTGAGTATGTTGTCTATCACTAACAGCACCATATCACCAGGTAACATTCTGAGTATGTTGTCTAGCAGCACCATATCACCAGGTAACATTCTGATTATGTTGTCTATTACTAGCAGCACCATATCACCAGGTAACATTCTGAGTGTGTTGTCTAACAGCACCATATCACCAGGTAACATTCTGAGTATGTTGTCTAACAGCACCATATTACCAGGTAACATTCTGAGTATGTTGTCTAACAGCACCATATCACCAGGTAACATTCTGAGTATGTTGTCTAACAGCGCCATATCACCAGGTAACACTCTGATTATGTTGTCTATCACTAACAGCACCATATCACCAGGTAACATTCTGAGTATGTTGTCTAGCAGCACCATATCACCAGGTAACATTCTGAGTATGTTGTCTATCACTAACAGCACCATATCACCAGGTAACATTCTGAGTATGTTGTCTATCACTAACAGCACCATATCACCAGGTAACATTCTGAGTATGTTGTCTAACAGCACCATATCACCAGGTAACATTCTGAGTGTGTTGTCTATCACTAGCAGCACCATATCACCAGGTAACATTCTGAGTATGTTGTCTAACAGCACCATATCACCAGGTAACATTCTGAGTATGTTGTCTATCACTAACAGCACCATATCACCAGGTAACATTCTGAGTGTGTTGTCTAGCAGCACCATATCACCAGGTAACATTCTGAGTGTGTTGTCTAGCAGCACCATATCACCAGGTAACATTCTGAGTATGTTGTCTATCAGCACCATATCACCAGGTAACATTCTGAGTGTGTTGTCTATCACTAACAGCACCATATCACCAGGTAACATTCTGAGTATGTTGTCTAACATCACCATATCACCAGGTAACATTCTGAGTATGTTGTCTAACAGCACCATATCACCAGGTAACATTCTGAGTGTGTTGTCTATCACTAACAGCACCATATCACCAGGTAACATTCTGAGTATGTTGTCTATCAGCACCATATCACCAGGTAACATTCTGAGTATGTTGTCTATCACTAACAGCACCATATCACCAGGTAACATTCTGAGCATGTTGTCTAGCAGCACCATATCACCAGGTAACATTCTGAGTATGTTGTCTAACATCACCATATCACCAGGTAACATTCTGAGTGTGTTGTCTATCACTAACAGCACCATATCACCAGGTAACATTCTGAGTATGTTGTCTATCACTAACAGCACCATATCACCAGGTAACATTCTGAGTATGTTGTCTATCACTAGCAGCACCATATCACCAGGTAACATTCTGAGTATGTTGTCTAACAGCACCATATCACCAGGTAACATTCTGAGTATGTTGTCTATCACTAACAGCACCATATCACCAGGTAACATTCTGAGTATGTTGTCTAGCAGCACCATATCACCAGGTAACATTCTGAGTATGTTGTCTATCACTAGCAGCACCATATCACCAGGTAACATTCTGAGTGTGTTGTCTATCACTAACAGTACCATATCACCAGGTAACATTCTGAGTATGTTGTCTATCAGCACCATATCACCAGGTAACATTCTGAGTATGTTGTCTATCACTAAAAGCACCATATCACCAGGTAACATTCTGAGTATGTTGTCTAGCAGCACCATATCACCAGGTAACATTCTGAGTATGTTGTCTATCACTAGCAGCACCATATCACCAGGTAACATTCTGAGTATGTTGTCTATCACTAACAGCACCATATCACCAGGTAACATCCTGAGTATGTTGTCTATCAGCACCATATCACCAGGTAACATTCTGAGTATGTTGTCTATCACTAAAAGCACCATATCACCAGGTAACATTCTGAGTATGTTGTCTAACAGCACCATATTACCAGGTAACATTCTGAGTATGTTGTCTAACAGCACCATATCACCAGGTAACATTCTGAGGATGTTGTCTAGCAGCACCATATCACCAGGTAACATTCTGAGTATGTTGTCTAGCAGCACCATATCACCAGGTAACATTCTGAGTATGTTGTCTATCACTAGCAGCACCATATCACCAGGTAACATTCTGAGTATGTTGTCTAACAGCACCATATCACCAGGTAACATTCTGAGTATGTTGTCTATCACTAACAGCACCATATCACCAGGTAACATTCTGAGTATGTTGTCTATCACTAGCAGCACCATATCACCAGGTAACATTCTGAGTATGTTGTCTAACAGCACCATATCACCAGGTAACATTCTGAGTATGTTGTCTATCAGCACCATATCACCAGGTAACATTCTGAGGATGTTGTCTAACAGCACCATATCACCAGGTAACATTCTGAGGATGTTGTCTAGCAGCACCATATCACCAGGTAACATTCTGAGTATGTTGTCTAGCAGCACCATATCACCAGGTAACATTCTGATTATGTTGTCTATTACTAGCAGCACCATATCACCAGGTAACATTCTGAGTATGTTGTCTAACAGCACCATATTACCAGGTAACATTCTGAGTATGTTGTCTATCACTAACAGCACCATATCACCAGGTAACATTCTGAGTATGTTGTCTATCACTAGCAGCACCATATCACCAGGTAACATTCTGATTATGTTGTCTATCACTAACAGCACCATATCACCAGGTAACATTCTGAGTATGTTGTCTAACAGCACCATATCACCAGGTAACATTCTGAGGATGTTGTCTAACAGCACCATATCACCAGGTAACATTCTGAGTATGTTGTCTAGCAGCACCATATCACCAGGTAACATTCTGAGTATGTTGTCTAGCAGCACCATATCACCAGGTAACATTCTGAGTATGTTGTCTAGCAGCACCATATCACCAGGTAACATTCTGAGTATGTTGTCTAGCAGCACCATATCACCAGGTAACATTCTGAGTATGTTGTCTATCACTAACAGCACCATATCACCAGGTAACATTCTGAGTATGTTGTCTATCACTAACAGCACCATATCACCAGGTAACATTCTGAGGATGTTGTCTAGCAGCACCATATCACCAGGTAACATTCTGAGTATGTTGTCTAGCAGCACCATATCACCAGGTAACATTCTGAGTATGTTGTCTAGCAGCATCATATCACCAGGTAACATTCTGAGTATGTTGTCTAGCAGCACCATATCACCAGGTAACATTCTGAGTATGTTGTCTAGCAGCATCATATCACCAGGTAACATTCTGAGTATGTTGTCTAGCAGCACCATATCACCAGGTAACATTCTGATTATGTTGTCTATCACTATCAGCACCATATCACCAGGTAACATTCTGAGTATGTTGTCTAGCAGCACCATATCACCAGGTAACATTCTGAGTATGTTATCTATCACTAGCAGCACCATATCACCAGGTAACATTCTGAGTATATTGTCTAACAGCACCATATCACCAGGTAACATTCTGAGGATGTTGTCTAGCAGCACCATATCACCAGGTAACATTCTGAGTATGTTGTCTATCAGCACCATATCACCAGGTAACACTCTGATTATGTTGTCTAACAGCACCATATCACCAGGTAACATTCTGAGTATGTTGTCTAGCAGCACCATATCACCAGGTAACATTCTGAGTGTGTTGTCTATCACTAGCAGCACCATATCACCAGGTAACACTCTGATTATGTTGTCTATCACTAACAGCACCATATCACCAGGTAACATTCTGAGTATGTTGTCTAACAGCACCATATCACCAGGTAACATTCTGAGTATGTTGTCTAACAGCACCATATCACCAGGTAACATTCTGAGTATGTTGTCTAACATCACCATATCACCAGGTAACATTCTGAGTATGTTGTCTATCACTAACAGCACCATATCACCAGGTAACATTCTGAGTATGTTGTCTATCACTAACAGCACCATATCACCAGGTAACATTCTGAGTATGTTGTCTAGCAGCACCATATCACCAGGTAACATTCTGAGTATGTTGTCTAGCAGCACCATATCACCAGGTAACATTCTGAGTATGTTGTCTAGCAGCACCATATCACCAGGTAACATTCTGAGTATGTTGTCTAGCAGCACCATATCACCAGGTAACATTCTGATTATGTTGTCTATTACTAGCAGCACCATATCACCAGGTAACATTCTGAGTATGTTGTCTAGCAGCACCATATCACCAGGTAACATTCTGAGTGTGTTGTCTATCACTAACAGCACCATACCACCAGGTAACATTCTGAGGATGTTGTCTAGCAGCACCATATCACCAGGTAACATTCTGATTATGTTGTCAATCACTAGCAGCACCATATCACCAGGTAACATTCTGATTATGTTGTCTATTACTAGCAGCACCATATCACCAGGTAACATTCTGAGGATGTTGTCTAGCAGCACCATATCACCAGGTAACATTCTGAGTATGTTGTCTATCACTAGCAGCACCATATCACCAGGTAACATTCTGAGGATGTTGTCTAGCAGCACCATATCACCAGGTAACATTCTGAGTATGTTGTCTATCAGCACCATATCACCAGGTAACACTCTGATTATGTTGTCTAACAGCACCATATCACCAGGTAACATTCTGAGTATGTTGTCTAGCAGCACCATATCACCAGGTAACATTCTGAGTGTGTTGTCTATCACTAGCAGCACCATATCACCAGGTAACACTCTGATTATGTTGTCTATCACTAACAGCACCATATCACCAGGTAACATTCTGAGTATGTTGTCTAACAGCACCATATCACCAGGTAACATTCTGAGTATGTTGTCTAACAGCACCATATCACCAGGTAACATTCTGAGTGTGTTGTCTATCACTAACAGCACCATATCACCAGGTAACATTCTGAGTATGTTGTCTATCAGCACCATATCACCAGGTAACATTCTGAGTATGTTGTCTATCACTAACAGCACCATATCACCAGGTAACATTCTGAGCATGTTGTCTAGCAGCACCATATCACCAGGTAACATTCTGAGTATGTTGTCTAACATCACCATATCACCAGGTAACATTCTGAGTGTGTTGTCTATCACTAACAGCACCATATCACCAGGTAACATTCTGAGTATGTTGTCTATCACTAACAGCACCATATCACCAGGTAACATTCTGAGTATGTTGTCTATCACTAGCAGCACCATATCACCAGGTAACATTCTGAGTATGTTGTCTAACAGCACCATATCACCAGGTAACATTCTGAGTATGTTGTCTATCACTAACAGCACCATATCACCAGGTAACATTCTGAGTATGTTGTCTAGCAGCACCATATCACCAGGTAACATTCTGAGTATGTTGTCTATCACTAGCAGCACCATATCACCAGGTAACATTCTGAGTGTGTTGTCTATCACTAACAGTACCATATCACCAGGTAACATTCTGAGTATGTTGTCTATCAGCACCATATCACCAGGTAACATTCTGAGTATGTTGTCTATCACTAGCAGCACCATATCACCAGGTAACATTCTGAGTATGTTGTCTAGCAGCACCATATCACCAGGTAACATTCTGAGTATGTTGTCTAGCAGCACCATATCACCAGGTAACATTCTGAGTATGTTGTCTATCACTAACAGCACCATATCACCAGGTAACATTCTGAGTATGTTGTCTATCACTAACAGCATCATATCACCAGGTAACATTCTGAGTATGTTGTCTATCACTAGCAGCACCATATCACCAGGTAACATTCTGAGTATGTTGTCTAACAGCACCATATCACCAGGTAACATTCTGAGTATGTTGTCTAACAGCACCATATCACCAGGTAACATTCTGAGTATGTTGTCTATCACTAACAGCACCATATCACCAGGTAACATTCTGAGTATGTTGTCTAGCAGCACCATATTACCAGGTAACATTCTGAGTATGTTGTCTAGCAGCACCATATCACCAGGTAACATTCTGAGTATGTTGTCTATCACTAACAGCACCATATCACCAGGTAACATTCTGAGTATGTTGTCTAACAGCACCATATCACCAGGTAACATTCTGATTATGTTGTCTATCAGCACCATATCACCAGGTAACATTCTGAGTATGTTGTCTAGCAGCACCATATCACCAGGTAACATTCTGAGGATGTTGTCTATTACTAGCAGCACCATATCACCAGGTAACATTCTGAGTATGTTGTCTAACAGCACCATATCACCAGGTAACATTCTGAGTATGTTGTCTAGCAGCACCATATCACCAGGTAACATTCTGAGTATGTTGTCTAACAGCACCATATCACCAGGTAACATTCTGAGTATGTTGTCTATCACTAACAGCACCATATCACCAGGTAACATTCTGAGTATGTTGTCTATCACTAACAGCACCATATCACCAGGTAACATTCTGAGTATGTTGTCTAGCAGCACCATATCACCAGGTAACATTCTGATTATGTTGTCTATTACTAGCAGCACCATATCACCAGGTAACATTCTGAGTGTGTTGTCTAACAGCACCATATCACCAGGTAACATTCTGAGTATGTTGTCTAACAGCACCATATTACCAGGTAACATTCTGAGTATGTTGTCTAACAGCACCATATCACCAGGTAACATTCTGAGTATGTTGTCTAACAGCGCCATATCACCAGGTAACACTCTGATTATGTTGTCTATCACTAACAGCACCATATCACCAGGTAACATTCTGAGTATGTTGTCTAGCAGCACCATATCACCAGGTAACATTCTGAGTATGTTGTCTAACAGCACCATATCACCAGGTAACATTCTGAGTATGTTGTCTATCACTAACAGCACCATATCACCAGGTAACATTCTGAGTGTGTTGTCTAGCAGCACCATATCACCAGGTAACATTCTGAGTGTGTTGTCTAGCAGCACCATATCACCAGGTAACATTCTGAGTATGTTGTCTATCAGCACCATATCACCAGGTAACATTCTGAGTGTGTTGTCTATCACTAACAGCACCATATCACCAGGTAACATTCTGAGTATGTTGTCTAACATCACCATATCACCAGGTAACATTCTGAGTGTGTTGTCTAACAGCACCATATCACCAGGTAACATTCTGAGTATGTTGTCTAACAGCACCATATCACCAGGTAACATTCTGAGTGTGTTGTCTATCACTAACAGCACCATATCACCAGGTAACATTCTGAGTATGTTGTCTATCAGCACCATATCACCAGGTAACATTCTGAGTATGTTGTCTATCACTAACAGCACCATATCACCAGGTAACATTCTGAGCATGTTGTCTAGCAGCACCATATCACCAGGTAACATTCTGAGTATGTTGTCTAACATCACCATATCACCAGGTAACATTCTGAGTGTGTTGTCTATCACTAACAGCACCATATCACCAGGTAACATTCTGAGTATGTTGTCTATCACTAACAGCACCATATCACCAGGTAACATTCTGAGTATGTTGTCTATCACTAGCAGCACCATATCACCAGGTAACATTCTGAGTATGTTGTCTAACAGCACCATATCACCAGGTAACATTCTGAGTATGTTGTCTATCACTAACAGCACCATATCACCAGGTAACATTCTGAGTATGTTGTCTAGCAGCACCATATCACCAGGTAACATTCTGAGTATGTTGTCTATCACTAGCAGCACCATATCACCAGGTAACATTCTGAGTGTGTTGTCTATCACTAACAGTACCATATCACCAGGTAACATTCTGAGTATGTTGTCTATCAGCACCATATCACCAGGTAACATTCTGAGTATGTTGTCTATCACTAGCAGCACCATATCACCAGGTAACATTCTGAGTATGTTGTCTAGCAGCACCATATCACCAGGTAACATTCTGAGTATGTTGTCTAGCAGCACCATATCACCAGGTAACATTCTGAGTATGTTGTCTATCAGCACCATATCACCAGGTAACATTCTGAGTGTGTTGTCTATCACTAACAGCACCATATCACCAGGTAACATTCTGAGTATGTTGTCTAACAGCACCATATCACCAGGTAACATTCTGAGGATGTTGTCTAGCAGCACCATATCACCAGGTAACATTCTGAGTATGTTGTCTATCACTAACAGCACCATATCACCAGGTAACATGCTGAGTATGTTGTCTAGCAGCACCATATCACCAGGTAACATTCTGAGTATGTTGTCTTGCAGCACCATATCACCAGGTAACATTCTGAGTATGTTGTCTATCACTAACAGCACCATATCACCAGGTAACATTCTGAGTATGTTGTCTATCACTAACAGCATCATATCACCAGGTAACATTCTGAGTATGTTGTCTATCACTAGCAGCACCATATCACCAGGTAACATTCTGAGTATGTTGTCTAACAGCACCATATCACCAGGTAACATTCTGAGTATGTTGTCTATCACTAACAGCACCATATCACCAGGTAACATTCTGAGTATGTTGTCTAGCAGCACCATATTACCAGGTAACATTCTGAGTATGTTGTCTAGCAGCACATATCACCAGGTAACATTCTGAGTATGTTGTCTATCACTAGCAGCACCATATCACCAGGTAACATTCTGAGTATGTTGTCTAGCAGCACCATATCACCAGGTAACATTCTGATTATGTTGTCTATCAGCACCATATCACCAGGTAACATTCTGAGTATGTTGTCTAGCAGCACCATATCACCAGGTAACATTCTGAGGATGTTGTCTATTACTAGCAGCACCATATCACCAGGTAACATTCTGAGTATGTTGTCTAGCAGCACCATATCACCAGGTAACATTCTGAGTATGTTGTCTAGCAGCACCATATCACCAGGTAACATCCTGAGTATGTTGTCTAACAGCACCATATCACCAGGTAACATTCTGAGTATGTTGTCTATCAGCACCATATCACCAGGTAACATTCTGAGTATGTTGTCTATCACTAACAGCACCATATCACCAGGTAACATTCTGAGTATGTTGTCTATCACTAACAGCACCATATCACCAGGTAACATTCTGAGTATGTTGTCTATCACTAACAGCACCATATCACCAGGTAACATTCTGAGTATGTTGTCTAGCAGCACCATATCACCAGGTAACATTCTGATTATGTTGTCTATTACTAGCAGCACCATATCACCAGGTAACATTCTGAGTGTGTTGTCTAACAGCACCATATCACCAGGTAACATTCTGAGTATGTTGTCTAACAGCACCATATTACCAGGTAACATTCTGAGTATGTTGTCTAACAGCACCATATCACCAGGTAACATTCTGAGTATGTTGTCTAGCAGCACCATATCACCAGGTAACATTCTGAGTATGTTGTCTATCACTAGCAGCACCATATCACCAGGTAACATTCTGAGTATGTTGTCTATCACTAGCAGCACCATATCACCAGGTAACATTCTGAGTATGTTGTCTATCACTAGCAGCACCATATCACCAGGTAACATTCTGAGTATGTTGTCTAACAGCGCCATATCACCAGGTAACACTCTGATTATGTTGTCTATCACTAACAGCACCATATCACCAGGTAACATTCTGAGTATGTTGTCTAGCAGCACCATATCACCAGGTAACATTCTGAGTATGTTGTCTATCACTAACAGCACCATATCACCAGGTAACATTCTGAGTATGTTGTCTATCACTAACAGCACCATATCACCAGGTAACATTCTGAGTATGTTGTCTATCACTAGCAGCACCATATCACCAGGTAACATTCTGAGTATGTTGTCTAACAGCACCATATCACCAGGTAACATTCTGAGTATGTTGTCTATCACTAACAGCACCATATCACCAGGTAACATTCTGAGTGTGTTGTCTAGCAGCACCATATCACCAGGTAACATTCTGAGTGTGTTGTCTAGCAGCACCATATCACCAGGTAACATTCTGAGTATGTTGTCTATCAGCACCATATCACCAGGTAACATTCTGAGTGTGTTGTCTATCACTAACAGCACCATATCACCAGGTAACATTCTGAGTATGTTGTCTAACAGCACCATATCACCAGGTAACATTCTGAGGATGTTGTCTAGCAGCACCATATCACCAGGTAACATTCTGAGTATGTTGTCTATCACTAACAGCACCATATCACCAGGTAACATGCTGAGTATGTTGTCTAGCAGCACCATATCACCAGGTAACATTCTGAGTATGTTGTCTTGCAGCACCATATCACCAGGTAACATTCTGAGTATGTTGTCTATCACTAACAGCACCATATCACCAGGTAACATTCTGAGTATGTTGTCTATTACTAGCAGCACCATATCACCAGGTAACATTCTGAGGATGTTGTCTAGCAGCACCATATCACCAGGTAACATTCTGAGTATGTTGTCTATCACTAGCAGCACCATATCACCAGGTAACATTCTGAGGATGTTGTCTAGCAGCACCATATCACCAGGTAACATTCTGAGTATGTTGTCTATCAGCACCATATCACCAGGTAACACTCTGATTATGTTGTCTAACAGCACCATATCACCAGGTAACATTCTGAGTATGTTGTCTAGCAGCACCATATCACCAGGTAACATTCTGAGTGTGTTGTCTATCACTAGCAGCACCATATCACCAGGTAACACTCTGATTATGTTGTCTATCACTAACAGCACCATATCACCAGGTAACATTCTGAGTATGTTGTCTAACAGCACCATATCACCAGGTAACATTCTGAGTATGTTGTCTAACAGCACCATATCACCAGGTAACATTCTGAGTATGTTGTCTAACAGCACCATATCACCAGGTAACATTCTGAATATGTTGTCTAACACTATCAGCACCATATCACCAGGTAACATTCTGAGTATGTTGTCTATCACTAGCAGCACCATATCACCAGGTAACATTCTGAGTATGTTGTCTATCACTAACAGCATCATATCACCAGGTAACATTCTGAGTATGTTGTCTAACAGCACCATATCACCAGGTAACATTCTGAGTATGTTGTCTATCACTAGCAGCATCATATCACCAGGTAACATTCTGAGTATGTTGTCTATCACTAACAGCACCATATCACCAGGTAACATTCTGAGTGTGTTGTCTATCACTAGCAGCACCATATCACCAGGTAACATTCTGATTATGTTGTCTATCACTAACAGCACCATATCACCAGGTAACATTCTGAGTATGTTGTCTAGCAGCACCATATCACCAGGTAACATTCTGAGTATGTTGTCTAACAGCACCATATCACCAGGTAACATTCTGAGTATGTTGTCTATCACTAACAGCACCATATCACCAGGTAACATTCTGAGTATGTTGTCTAGCAGCACCATATTACCAGGTAACATTCTGAGTATGTTGTCTAGCAGCACCATATCACCAGGTAACATTCTGAGTATGTTGTCTATCACTAACAGCACCATATCACCAGGTAACATTCTGAGTATGTTGTCTAGCAGCACCATATCACCAGGTAACATTCTGAGTATGTTGTCTATCACTAACAGCACCATATCACCAGGTAACATTCTGAGTATGTTGTCTAGCAGCACCATATCACCAGGTAACATTCTGAGTATGTTGTCTAGCAGCACCATATCACCAGGTAACATTCTGAGTATGTTGTCTATCACTAACAGCACCATATCACCAGGTAACATTCTGAGTATGTTGTCTAGCAGCACCATATTACCAGGTAACATTCTGAGTATGTTGTCTAGCAGCACCATATCACCAGGTAACATTCTGAGTATGTTGTCTATCACTAACAGCACCATATCACCAGGTAACATTCTGAGTATGTTGTCTAGCAGCACCATATCACCAGGTAACATTCTGAGTATGTTGTCTATCACTAACAGCACCATATCACCAGGTAACATTCTGAGTATGTTGTCTAGCAGCACCATATCACCAGGTAACATTCTGAGTATGTTGTCTATCACTAGCAGCACCATATCACCAGGTAACATTCTGAGTATGTTGTCTAGCAGCACCATATCACCAGGTAACATTCTGAGTATGTTGTCTAGCAGCACCATATCACCAGGTAACATTCTGAGTGTGTTGTCTAACACTAACAGCACCATATTACCAGGTAACATTCTGAGTATGTTGTCTAACACTAACAGCACCATATCACCAGGTAACATTCTGAGTATGTTGTCTAGCAGCACCATATCACCAGGTAACATTCTGAGTATGTTGTCTATCACTAACAGCACCATATCACCAGGTAACATTCTGAGTATGTTGTCTATCACTAGCAGCACCATATCACCAGGTAACATTCTGAGTATGTTGTCTAGCAGCACCATATCACCAGGTAACATTCTGATTATGTTGTCTATCAGCACCATATCACCAGGTAACATTCTGAGTATGTTGTCTAGCAGCACCATATCACCAGGTAACATTCTGAGGATGTTGTCTATTACTAGCAGCACCATATCACCAGGTAACATTCTGAGTATGTTGTCTATCACTAACAGCACCATATCACCAGGTAACATTCTGAGTATGTTGTCTAGCAGCACCATATCACCAGGTAACATTCTGATTATGTTGTCTATTACTAGCAGCACCATATCACCAGGTAACATTCTGAGTGTGTTGTCTAACAGCACCATATCACCAGGTAACATTCTGAGTATGTTGTCTAACAGCACCATATTACCAGGTAACATTCTGAGTATGTTGTCTAACAGCACCATATCACCAGGTAACACTCTGATTATGTTGTCTATCACTAACAGCACCATATCACCAGGTAACATTCTGAGTATGTTGTCTATCACTAACAGCACCATATCACCAGGTAACATTCTGAGGATGTTGTCTAGCAGCACCATATCACCAGGTAACATTCTGAGTATGTTGTCTAGCAGCACCATATCACCAGGTAACATTCTGAATATGTTGTCTATCAGCACCATATCACCAGGTAACATTCTGAGTATGTTGTCTATCACTAACAGCACCATATCACCAGGTAACATTCTGAGTATGTTGTCTATTACTAGCAGCACCATATCACCAGGTAACATTCCGAGTATGTTGTCTAACAGCACCATATCACCAGGTAACATTCTGAGTATGTTGTCTATCACTAACAGCACCATATCACCAGGTAACATTCTGAGTATGTTGTCTATCACTAGCAGCACCATATCACCAGGTAACATTCTGAGTATGTTGTCTAGCAGCACCATATCACCAGGTAACATTCTGAGTATGTTGTCTAGCAGCACCATATCACCAGGTAACATTCTGAGTATGTTGTCTATCAGCACCATATCACCAGGTAACATTCTGAGTATGTTGTCTATCACTAGCAGCACCATATCACCAGGTAACATTCTGAGTATGTTGTCTAGCAGCACCATATCACCAGGTAACATTCTGAGTATGTTGTCTAACAGCACCATATCACCAGGTAACATTCTGAGTATGTTGTCTAGCAGCACCATATCACCAGGTAACATTCTGAGTATGTTGTCTAGCAGCACCATATCACCAGGTAACATTCTGAGTGTGTTGTCTAGCAGCACCATATCACCAGGTAACATTCTGAGTATGTTGTCTATCACTAACAGCACCATATCACCAGGTAACATTCTGAGTGTGTTGTCTATCACTAGCAGCACCATATCACCAGGTAACATTCTGAGTATGTTGTCTAGCAGCACCATATCACCAGGTAACATTCTGAGTGTGTTGTCTAACACTAACAGCACCATATCACCAGGTAACATTCTGAGGATGTTGTCTAGCAGCACCATATCACCAGGTAACATTCTGATTATGTTGTCTATTACTAGCAGCACCATATCACCAGGTAACATTCTGAGTATGTTGTCTAGCAGCACCATATCACCAGGTAACATTCTGAGTATGTTGTCTATCACTAACAGCACCATATCACCAGGTAACATGCTGAGTATGTTGTCTAGCAGCACCATATCACCAGGTAACATTCTGAGTATGTTGTCTTGCAGCACCATATCACCAGGTAACATTCTGAGTATGTTGTCTATCACTAACAGCACCACATCACCAGGTAACATTCTGAGTGTGTTGTCTATCACTAACAGCACCATATCACCAGGTAACATTCTGAGTATGTTGTCTAGCAGCACCATATTACCAGGTAACATTCTGAGTATGTTGTCTAACAGCACCATATCACCAAGTAACATTCTGAGTATGTTGTCTAGCAGCACCATATCACCAGGTAACATTCTGAGTATGTTGTCTAGCAGCACCATATTACCAGGTAACATTCTGAGTATGTTGTCTAACAGCACCATATCACCAGGTAACATTCTGAGTATGTTGTCTAGCAGCACCATATCACCAGGTAACATTCTGAGTATGTTGTCTATCACTAGCAGCACCATATCACCAGGTAACATTCTGAGTATGTTGTCTTGCAGCACCATATCACCAGGTAACATTCTGAGTATGTTGTCTATCACTAACAGCACCATATCACCAGGTAACATTCTGAGTATGTTGTCTATCACTAGCAGCACCATATCACCAGGTAACATTCTGAGTATGTTGTCTAGCAGCACCATATCACCAGGTAACATTCTGAGTATGTTGTCTAACAGCACCATATCACCAGGTAACATTCTGAGGATGTTGTCTAGCAGCACCATATCACCAGGTAACACTCTGAGTATGTTGTCTATCACTAACAGCACCATATCACCAGGTAACATTCTGAGTATGTTGTCTATCACTAGCAGCACCATATCACCAGGTAACATTCTGAGTATGTTGTCTATCACTAGCAGCACCATATCACCAGGTAACATTCTGAGTGTGTTGTCTATCACTAACAGCACCATATCACCAGGTAACATTCTGAGTGTGTTGTCTATCACTAGCAGCACCATATCACCAGGTAACATTCTGAGTATGTTGTCTAGCAGCACCATATCAGATGTTGTGGGTCGTGGTTGTGTAGACGTGTTGGGGTCGTGGCTGTGTTGGGGTCGTGGTTGTGTTGGGGTCGTGGTTGTGTAGACGTGTTGGGGTCGTGGTTGTGTAGACGTGTTGGGGTCGTGGTTGTGTAGACGTGTTGGGGTCGTGGTTGTGTTGGGGTCGTGGTTGTGTAGACGTGTTGGGGTCGTGGTTGTGTAGACGTGTTGGGGTCGTGGTTGTGTAGACGTGTTGGGGTCGTGGTTGTGTAGACGTGTTGGGGTCGTGGTTGTGTAGCTGTGTTGGGGTCGTGGTTCTTACCATGCTCTGTTCGCTGAGCAGACAGAAGAGCAGAGCATTGCCCACCTCCCTGAGGTTCTGGAAGCAGACGGTCTTCAGCTCGGCGTACTCCACTATGTCCTTCAGCTGGTGGTGGAAGAACTCCAGGATACCTGGCAGGGAGGAGAGACGGCTACATCAGATAAACAAATCAACGGATCGATTAAGGACACTCTTAAATGGCTTCCCAAAACCTTTAACTACATAAATATCTGTCAGACATTGAAGGGAGCTCCCTGTCTCTCCGGACTTACCCGGCGAGCCGTACTCGTGGCGCGGGAGACGGCAAATCTTAGGCATCACCTCCATCAGGGTCTTCACATACTGCATGATGGTGCCCTGGAGCTGAGGGGGAGAGACAGGGTTAATAACATACTGCATGATGGGGCCCTGAGGGGGAGAGACAGGGTTAATAACATACTGCATGATGGGGCCCTGAGGGGGAGAGACAGGGTTAATAACATACTGCATGATGGGGCCCTGAGGGGGAGAGACAGGGTTAATAACATACTGCATGATGGGGCCCTGAGGGGGAGAGACAGGGTTAATAACATACTGCATGATGGGGCCCTGAGGGGGAGAGACAGGGTTAATAACATACTGCATGATGGGGCCCTGAGGGGGAGAGACAGGGTTAATAACATACTGCATGATGGGGCCCTGAGGGGGAGAGACAGGGTTAATAACATACTGCATTATGGGGCCCTGGGGGGGGGAGACAGGGTTAATAACATACTGCATGATGGTGCCCTGGAGCTGAGGGGGAGAGACAGGGTTAATAACATACTGCATGATGGGGCCCTGAGGGGGAGAGACAGGGTTAATAACATACTGCATGATGGGGCCCTGAGGGGGAGAGACAGGGTTAATAACATACTGCATGATGGGGCCCTGAGGGGGAGAGACAGGGTTAATAACATACTGCATGATGGGGCCCTGAGGGGGAGAGACAGGGTTAATAACATACTGCATGATGGGGCCCTGAGGGGGAGAGACAGGGTTAATAACATACTGCATGATGGGGCCCTGAGGGGGAGAGACAGGGTTAATAACATACTGCATTATGGGGCCCTGGGGGGGGGAGACAGGGTTAATAACATACTGCATGATGGGGCCCTGAGGGGAGAGACAGGGTTAATAACATACTGCATGATGGGGCCCTGAGGGGAGAGACAGGGTTAATAACATACTGCATGATGGGGCCCTGAGGGGGGAGAGACAGGGTTAATAACATACTGCATGATGGGGCCCTGAGGGGGGAGAGACAGGGTTAATAACATACTGCATGATGGGGCCCTGAGGGGGGAGAGACAGGGTTAATAACATACTGCATGATGGGGCCCTGAGGGGGAGAGACAGGGTTAATAACATACTGCATGATGGGGCCCTGAGGGGGAGAGACAGGGTTAATAACATACTGCATGATGGGGCCCTGGAGCTGAGGGGGAGAGACAGGGTTAATAACATACTGCATGATGGGGCCCTGAGGGGGAGAGACAGGGTTAATAACATACTGCATGATGGGGCCCTGGAGCTGAGGGGGAGAGACAGGGTTAATAACATACTGCATGATGGGGCCCTGGAGCTGAGGGGGAGAGACAGGGTTAATAACATACTGCATGATGGGGCCCTGAGGGGGAGAGACAGGGTTAATAACATACTGCATGATGGGGCCCTGAGGGGAGAGACAGGGTTAATAACATACTGCATGATGGGGCCCTGAGGGGGGAGACAGGGTTAATAACATACTGCATGATGGGGCCCTGAGGGGGAGAGACAGGGTTAATAACATACTGCATGATGGGGCCCTGAGGGGAGAGACAGGGTTAATAACATACTGCATGATGGGGCCCTGAGGGGGGAGACAGGGTTAATAACATACTGCATGATGGGGCCCTGAGGGGGGAGACAGGGTTAATAACATACTGCATGATGGGGCCCTGAGGGGGGAGACAGGGTTAATAACATACTGCATGATGGGGCCCTGAGGGGGAGAGACAGGGTTAATAACATACTGCATGATGGGGCCCTGGAGCTGAGGGGGAGAGACAGGGTTAATAACATACTGCATGATGGGGCCCTGAGGGGGAGAGACAGGGTTAATAACATACTGCATGATGGGGCCCTGAGGGGGGAGACAGGGTTAATAACATACTGCATGATGGGGCCCTGAGGGGGAGAGACAGGGTTAATAACATACTGCATGATGGGGCCCTGAGGGGGAGAGACAGGGTTAATAACATACTGCATGATGGGGCCCTGGAGCTGAGGGGGAGAGACAGGGTTAATAACATACTGCATGATGGGGCCCTGAGGGGGAGAGACAGGGTTAATAACATACTGCATGATGGGGCCCTGAGGGGGAGAGACAGGGTTAATAACATACTGCATGATGGGGCCCTGAGGGGGGGAGACAGGGTTAATAACATACTGCATGATGGGGCCCTGAGGGGGGAGACAGGGTTAATAACATACTGCATGATGGGGCCCTGAGGGGGGGAGACAGGCTTAATAACATACTGCATGATGGGGCCCTGAGGGGGAGAGACAGGGTTAATAACATACTGCATGATGGGGCCCTGAGGGGGAGAGACAGGGTTAATAACATACTGCATGATGGGGCCCTGAGGGGGGAGACAGGGTTAATAACATACTGCATGATGGGGCCCTGAGGGGGAGAGACAGGGTTAATAACATACTGCATGATGGGGCCCTAAAGCTGAGGGGGAGAGACAGGGTTAATAACATACTGCATGATGGGGCCCTGAGGGGGAGAGACAGGGTTAATAACATACTGCATGATGGGGCCCTGGAGCTGAGGGGGAGAGACAGGGTTAATAACATACTGCATGATGGGGCCCTGAGGGGGAGAGACAGGGTTAATAACATACTGCATGATGGGGCCCTAAAGCTGAGGGGGAGAGACAGGGTTAATAACATACTGCATGATGGGGCCCTGAGGGGGAGAGACAGGGTTAATAACATACTGCATGATGGGGCCCTGAGGGGGGAGAGACAGGGTTAATAACATACTGCATGATGGGGCCCTGAGGGGGAGAGACAGGGTTAATAACATACTGCATGATGGGGCCCTGAGGGGGGAGACAGGGTTAATAACATACTGCATGATGGGGCCCTGAGGGGGGGAGACAGGGTTAATAACATACTGCATGATGGGGCCCTGAGGGGGAGAGACAGGGTTAATAACATACTGCATGATGGGGCCCTGGAGCTGAGGGGAGAGACAGGGTTAATAACATACTGCATGATGGGGCCCTGAGGGGGAGAGACAGGGTTAATAACATACTGCATGATGGGGCCCTGAGGGGGAGAGACAGGGTTAATAACATACTGCATGATGGGGCCCTGAGGGGGAGAGACAGGGTTAATAACATACTGCATGATGGGGCCCTGAGGGGGAGAGACAGGGTTAATAACATACTGCATGATGGGGCCCTGAGGGGGAGAGACAGGGTTAATAACATACTGCATGATGGGGCCCTGAGGGGGGAGACAGGGTTAATAACATACTGCATGATGGGGCCCTGAGGGGGAGAGACAGGGTTAATAACATACTGCATGATGGGGCCCTGAGGGGGAGAGACAGGGTTAATAACATACTGCATGATGGGGCCCTGAGGGGGAGAGACAGGGTTAATAACATACTGCATGATGGGGCCCTGAGGGGGAGAGACAGGGTTAATAACATACTGCATGATGGGGCCCTGAGGGGGAGAGACAGGGTTAATAACATACTGCATGATGGGGCCCTGAGGGGGAGAGACAGGGTTAATAACATACTGCATGATGGGGCCCTGAGGGGGAGAGACAGGGTTAATAACATACTGCATGATGGGGCCCTGAGGGGGAGAGACAGGGTTAATAACATACTGCATGATGGGGCCCTGAGGGGGAGAGACAGGGTTAATAACATACTGCATGATGGGGCCCTGAGGGGGAGAGACAGGGTTAATAACATACTGCATGATGGGGCCCTGAGGGGGAGAGACAGGGTTAATAACATACTGCATGATGGGGCCCTGAGGGGGAGAGACAGGGTTAATAACATACTGCATGATGGGGCCCTGAGGGGGAGAGACAGGGTTAATAACATACTGCATGATGGGGCCCTGAGGGGGAGAGACAGGGTTAATAACATACTGCATGATGGGGCCCTGAGGGGGAGAGACAGGGTTAATAACATACTGCATGATGGGGCCCTGAGGGGGAGAGACAGGGTTAATAACATACTGCATGATGGGGCCCTGAGGGGGAGAGACAGGGTTAATAACATACTGCATGATGGGGCCCTGAGGGGGAGAGACAGGGTTAATAACATACTGCATGATGGGGCCCTGAGGGGGAGAGACAGGGTTAATAACATACTGCATGATGGGGCCCTGAGGGGGAGAGACAGGGTTAATAACATACTGCATGATGGGGCCCTGAGGGGGAGAGACAGGGTTAATAACATACTGCATGATGGGGCCCTGAGGGGGAGAGACAGGGTTAATAACATACTGCATGATGGGGCCCTGAGGGGGAGAGACAGGGTTAATAACATACTGCATGATGGGGCCCTGAGGGGGGAGACAGGGTTAATAACATACTGCATGATGGGGCCCTGAGGGGGAGAGACAGGGTTAATAACATACTGCATGATGGGGCCCTGAGGGGGAGAGACAGGGTTAATAACATACTGCATGATGGGGCCCTGAGGGGGAGAGACAGGGTTAATAACATACTGCATGATGGGGCCCTGAGGGGGAGAGACAGGGTTAATAACATACTGCATGATGGGGCCCTGAGGGGGAGAGACAGGGTTAATAACATACTGCATGATGGGGCCCTGAGGGGGAGAGACAGGGTTAATAACATACTGCATGATGGGGCCCTGAGGGGGGAGAGACAGGGTTAATAACATACTGCATGATGGGGCCCTGAGGGGGAGAGACAGGGTTAATAACATACTGCATGATGGGGCCCTGAGGGGGAGAGACAGGGTTAATAACATACTGCATGATGGGGCCCTGAGGGGGAGAGACAGGGTTAATAACATACTGCATGATGGGGCCCTGAGGGGGAGAGACAGGGTTAATAACATACTGCATGATGGGGCCCTGAGGGGGAGAGACAGGGTTAATAACATACTGCATGATGGGGCCCTGAGGGGGAGAGACAGGGTTAATAACATACTGCATGATGGGGCCCTGAGGGGGAGAGACAGGGTTAATAACATACTGCATGATGGGGCCCTGAGGGGGAGAGACAGGGTTAATAACATACTGCATGATGGGGCCCTGAGGGGGAGAGACAGGGTTAATAACATACTGCATGATGGGGCCCTGAGGGGGAGAGACAGGGTTAATAACATACTGCATGATGGGGCCCTGAGGGGGAGAGACAGGGTTAATAACATACTGCATGATGGGGCCCTGAGGGGGAGAGACAGGGTTAATAACATACTGCATGATGGGGCCCTGAGGGGGAGAGACAGGGTTAATAACATACTGCATGATGGGGCCCTGAGGGGGAGAGACAGGGTTAATAACATACTGCATGATGGGGCCCTGAGGGGGAGAGACAGGGTTAATAACATACTGCATGATGGGGCCCTGAGGGGGAGAGACAGGGTTAATAACATACTGCATGATGGGGCCCTGAGGGGGAGAGACAGGGTTAATAACATACTGCATGATGGGGCCCTGAGGGGGAGAGACAGGGTTAATAACATACTGCATGATGGGGCCCTGAGGGGGAGAGACAGGGTTAATAACATACTGCATGATGGGGCCCTGAGGGGGAGAGACAGGGTTAATAACATACTGCATGATGGGGCCCTGAGGGGGAGAGACAGGGTTAATAACATACTGCATGATGGGGCCCTGAGGGGGAGAGACAGGGTTAATAACATACTGCATGATGGGGCCCTGAGGGGGAGAGACAGGGTTAATAACATACTGCATGATGGGGCCCTGAGGGGGAGAGACAGGGTTAATAACATACTGCATGATGGGGCCCTGAGGGGGAGAGACAGGGTTAATAACATACTGCATGATGGGGCCCTGAGGGGGAGAGACAGGGTTAATAACATACTGCATGATGGGGCCCTGAGGGGGAGAGACAGGGTTAATAACATACTGCATGATGGGGCCCTGAGGGGGAGAGACAGGGTTAATAACATACTGCATGATGGGGCCCTGAGGGGGAGAGACAGGGTTAATAACATACTGCATGATGGGGCCCTGAGGGGGAGAGACAGGGTTAATAACATACTGCATGATGGGGCCCTGAGGGGGAGAGACAGGGTTAATAACATACTGCATGATGGGGCCCTGAGGGGGAGAGACAGGGTTAATAACATACTGCATGATGGGGCCCTGAGGGGGAGAGACAGGGTTAATAACATACTGCATGATGGGGCCCTGAGGGGGAGAGACAGGGTTAATAACATACTGCATGATGGGGCCCTGAGGGGGAGAGACAGGGTTAATAACATACTGCATGATGGGGCCCTGAGGGGGAGAGACAGGGTTAATAACATACTGCATGATGGGGCCCTGAGGGGGAGAGACAGGGTTAATAACATACTGCATGATGGGGCCCTGAGGGGGAGAGACAGGGTTAATAACATACTGCATGATGGGGCCCTGAGGGGGAGAGACAGGGTTAATAACATACTGCATGATGGGGCCCTGAGGGGGAGAGACAGGGTTAATAACATACTGCATGATGGGGCCCTGAGGGGGAGAGACAGGGTTAATAACATACTGCATGATGGGGCCCTGAGGGGGAGAGACAGGGTTAATAACATACTGCATGATGGGGCCCTGAGGGGGAGAGACAGGGTTAATAACATACTGCATGATGGGGCCCTGAGGGGGAGAGACAGGGTTAATAACATACTGCATGATGGGGCCCTGAGGGGGAGAGACAGGGTTAATAACATACTGCATGATGGGGCCCTGAGGGGGAGAGACAGGGTTAATAACATACTGCATGATGGGGCCCTGAGGGGGAGAGACAGGGTTAATAACATACTGCATGATGGGGCCCTGAGGGGGAGAGACAGGGTTAATAACATACTGCATGATGGGGCCCTGAGGGGGAGAGACAGGGTTAATAACATACTGCATGATGGGGCCCTGAGGGGGAGAGACAGGGTTAATAACATACTGCATGATGGGGCCCTGAGGGGGAGAGACAGGGTTAATAACATACTGCATGATGGGGCCCTGAGGGGGAGAGACAGGGTTAATAACATACTGCATGATGGGGCCCTGAGGGGGAGAGACAGGGTTAATAACATACTGCATGATGGGGCCCTGAGGGGGAGAGACAGGGTTAATAACATACTGCATGATGGGGCCCTGAGGGGGAGAGACAGGGTTAATAACATACTGCATGATGGGGCCCTGAGGGGGAGAGACAGGGTTAATAACATACTGCATGATGGGGCCCTGAGGGGGAGAGACAGGGTTAATAACATACTGCATGATGGGGCCCTGAGGGGGAGAGACAGGGTTAATAACATACTGCATGATGGGGCCCTGAGGGGGAGAGACAGGGTTAATAACATACTGCATGATGGGGCCCTGAGGGGGAGAGACAGGGTTAATAACATACTGCATGATGGGGCCCTGAGGGGGAGAGACAGGGTTAATAACATACTGCATGATGGGGCCCTGAGGGGGAGAGACAGGGTTAATAACATACTGCATGATGGGGCCCTGAGGGGGAGAGACAGGGTTAATAACATACTGCATGATGGGGCCCTGAGGGGGAGAGACAGGGTTAATAACATACTGCATGATGGGGCCCTGAGGGGGAGAGACAGGGTTAATAACATACTGCATGATGGGGCCCTGAGGGGGAGAGACAGGGTTAATAACATACTGCATGATGGGGCCCTGAGGGGGAGAGACAGGGTTAATAACATACTGCATGATGGGGCCCTGAGGGGGAGAGACAGGGTTAATAACATACTGCATGATGGGGCCCTGAGGGGGAGAGACAGGGTTAATAACATACTGCATGATGGGGCCCTGAGGGGGAGAGACAGGGTTAATAACATACTGCATGATGGGGCCCTGAGGGGGAGAGACAGGGTTAATAACATACTGCATGATGGGGCCCTGAGGGGGAGAGACAGGGTTAATAACATACTGCATGATGGGGCCCTGAGGGGGAGAGACAGGGTTAATAACATACTGCATGATGGGGCCCTGAGGGGGAGAGACAGGGTTAATAACATACTGCATGATGGGGCCCTGAGGGGGAGAGACAGGGTTAATAACATACTGCATGATGGGGCCCTGAGGGGGAGAGACAGGGTTAATAACATACTGCATGATGGGGCCCTGAGGGGGAGAGACAGGGTTAATAACATACTGCATGATGGGGCCCTGAGGGGGAGAGACAGGGTTAATAACATACTGCATGATGGGGCCCTGAGGGGGAGAGACAGGGTTAATAACATACTGCATGATGGGGCCCTGAGGGGGAGAGACAGGGTTAATAACATACTGCATGATGGGGCCCTGAGGGGGAGAGACAGGGTTAATAACATACTGCATGATGGGGCCCTGAGGGGGAGAGACAGGGTTAATAACATACTGCATGATGGGGCCCTGAGGGGGAGAGACAGGGTTAATAACATACTGCATGATGGGGCCCTGAGGGGGAGAGACAGGGTTAATAACATACTGCATGATGGGGCCCTGAGGGGGAGAGACAGGGTTAATAACATACTGCATGATGGGGCCCTGAGGGGGAGAGACAGGGTTAATAACATACTGCATGATGGGGCCCTGAGGGGGAGAGACAGGGTTAATAACATACTGCATGATGGGGCCCTGAGGGGGAGAGACAGGGTTAATAACATACTGCATGATGGGGCCCTGAGGGGGAGAGACAGGGTTAATAACATACTGCATGATGGGGCCCTGAGGGGGAGAGACAGGGTTAATAACATACTGCATGATGGGGCCCTGAGGGGGAGAGACAGGGTTAATAACATACTGCATGATGGGGCCCTGAGGGGGAGAGACAGGGTTAATAACATACTGCATGATGGGGCCCTGAGGGGGAGAGACAGGGTTAATAACATACTGCATGATGGGGCCCTGAGGGGGAGAGACAGGGTTAATAACATACTGCATGATGGGGCCCTGAGGGGGAGAGACAGGGTTAATAACATACTGCATGATGGGGCCCTGAGGGGGAGAGACAGGGTTAATAACATACTGCATGATGGGGCCCTGAGGGGGAGAGACAGGGTTAATAACATACTGCATGATGGGGCCCTGAGGGGGAGAGACAGGGTTAATAACATACTGCATGATGGGGCCCTGAGGGGGAGAGACAGGGTTAATAACATACTGCATGATGGGGCCCTGAGGGGGAGAGACAGGGTTAATAACATACTGCATGATGGGGCCCTGAGGGGGAGAGACAGGGTTAATAACATACTGCATGATGGGGCCCTGAGGGGGAGAGACAGGGTTAATAACATACTGCATGATGGGGCCCTGAGGGGGAGAGACAGGGTTAATAACATACTGCATGATGGGGCCCTGAGGGGGAGAGACAGGGTTAATAACATACTGCATGATGGGGCCCTGAGGGGGAGAGACAGGGTTAATAACATACTGCATGATGGGGCCCTGAGGGGGAGAGACAGGGTTAATAACATACTGCATGATGGGGCCCTGAGGGGGAGAGACAGGGTTAATAACATACTGCATGATGGGGCCCTGAGGGGGAGAGACAGGGTTAATAACATACTGCATGATGGGGCCCTGAGGGGGAGAGACAGGGTTAATAACATACTGCATGATGGGGCCCTGAGGGGGAGAGACAGGGTTAATAACATACTGCATGATGGGGCCCTGAGGGGGAGAGACAGGGTTAATAACATACTGCATGATGGGGCCCTGAGGGGGAGAGACAGGGTTAATAACATACTGCATGATGGGGCCCTGAGGGGGAGAGACAGGGTTAATAACATACTGCATGATGGGGCCCTGAGGGGGAGAGACAGGGTTAATAACATACTGCATGATGGGGCCCTGAGGGGGAGAGACAGGGTTAATAACATACTGCATGATGGGGCCCTGAGGGGGAGAGACAGGGTTAATAACATACTGCATGATGGGGCCCTGAGGGGGAGAGACAGGGTTAATAACATACTGCATGATGGGGCCCTGAGGGGGAGAGACAGGGTTAATAACATACTGCATGATGGGGCCCTGAGGGGGAGAGACAGGGTTAATAACATACTGCATGATGGGGCCCTGAGGGGGAGAGACAGGGTTAATAACATACTGCATGATGGGGCCCTGAGGGGGAGAGACAGGGTTAATAACATACTGCATGATGGGGCCCTGAGGGGGAGAGACAGGGTTAATAACATACTGCATGATGGGGCCCTGAGGGGGAGAGACAGGGTTAATAACATACTGCATGATGGGGCCCTGAGGGGGAGAGACAGGGTTAATAACATACTGCATGATGGGGCCCTGAGGGGGAGAGACAGGGTTAATAACATACTGCATGATGGGGCCCTGAGGGGGAGAGACAGGGTTAATAACATACTGCATGATGGGGCCCTGAGGGGGAGAGACAGGGTTAATAACATACTGCATGATGGGGCCCTGAGGGGGAGAGACAGGGTTAATAACATACTGCATGATGGGGCCCTGAGGGGGAGAGACAGGGTTAATAACATACTGCATGATGGGGCCCTGAGGGGGAGAGACAGGGTTAATAACATACTGCATGATGGGGCCCTGAGGGGGAGAGACAGGGTTAATAACATACTGCATGATGGGGCCCTGAGGGGGAGAGACAGGGTTAATAACATACTGCATGATGGGGCCCTGAGGGGGAGAGACAGGGTTAATAACATACTGCATGATGGGGCCCTGAGGGGGAGAGACAGGGTTAATAACATACTGCATGATGGGGCCCTGAGGGGGAGAGACAGGGTTAATAACATACTGCATGATGGGGCCCTGAGGGGGAGAGACAGGGTTAATAACATACTGCATGATGGGGCCCTGAGGGGGAGAGACAGGGTTAATAACATACTGCATGATGGGGCCCTGAGGGGGAGAGACAGGGTTAATAACATACTGCATGATGGGGCCCTGAGGGGGAGAGACAGGGTTAATAACATACTGCATGATGGGGCCCTGAGGGGGAGAGACAGGGTTAATAACATACTGCATGATGGGGCCCTGAGGGGGAGAGACAGGGTTAATAACATACTGCATGATGGGGCCCTGAGGGGGAGAGACAGGGTTAATAACATACTGCATGATGGGGCCCTGAGGGGGAGAGACAGGGTTAATAACATACTGCATGATGGGGCCCTGAGGGGGAGAGACAGGGTTAATAACATACTGCATGATGGGGCCCTGAGGGGGAGAGACAGGGTTAATAACATACTGCATGATGGGGCCCTGAGGGGGAGAGACAGGGTTAATAACATACTGCATGATGGGGCCCTGAGGGGGAGAGACAGGGTTAATAACATACTGCATGATGGGGCCCTGAGGGGGAGAGACAGGGTTAATAACATACTGCATGATGGGGCCCTGAGGGGGAGAGACAGGGTTAATAACATACTGCATGATGGGGCCCTGAGGGGGAGAGACAGGGTTAATAACATACTGCATGATGGGGCCCTGAGGGGGAGAGACAGGGTTAATAACATACTGCATGATGGGGCCCTGAGGGGGAGAGACAGGGTTAATAACATACTGCATGATGGGGCCCTGAGGGGGAGAGACAGGGTTAATAACATACTGCATGATGGGGCCCTGAGGGGGAGAGACAGGGTTAATAACATACTGCATGATGGGGCCCTGAGGGGGAGAGACAGGGTTAATAACATACTGCATGATGGGGCCCTGAGGGGGAGAGACAGGGTTAATAACATACTGCATGATGGGGCCCTGAGGGGGAGAGACAGGGTTAATAACATACTGCATGATGGGGCCCTGAGGGGGAGAGACAGGGTTAATAACATACTGCATGATGGGGCCCTGAGGGGGAGAGACAGGGTTAATAACATACTGCATGATGGGGCCCTGAGGGGGAGAGACAGGGTTAATAACATACTGCATGATGGGGCCCTGAGGGGGAGAGACAGGGTTAATAACATACTGCATGATGGGGCCCTGAGGGGGAGAGACAGGGTTAATAACATACTGCATGATGGGGCCCTGAGGGGGAGAGACAGGGTTAATAACATACTGCATGATGGGGCCCTGAGGGGGAGAGACAGGGTTAATAACATACTGCATGATGGGGCCCTGAGGGGGAGAGACAGGGTTAATAACATACTGCATGATGGGGCCCTGAGGGGGAGAGACAGGGTTAATAACATACTGCATGATGGGGCCCTGAGGGGGAGAGACAGGGTTAATAACATACTGCATGATGGGGCCCTGAGGGGGAGAGACAGGGTTAATAACATACTGCATGATGGGGCCCTGAGGGGGAGAGACAGGGTTAATAACATACTGCATGATGGGGCCCTGAGGGGGAGAGACAGGGTTAATAACATACTGCATGATGGGGCCCTGAGGGGGAGAGACAGGGTTAATAACATACTGCATGATGGGGCCCTGAGGGGGAGAGACAGGGTTAATAACATACTGCATGATGGGGCCCTGAGGGGGAGAGACAGGGTTAATAACATACTGCATGATGGGGCCCTGAGGGGGAGAGACAGGGTTAATAACATACTGCATGATGGGGCCCTGAGGGGGAGAGACAGGGTTAATAACATACTGCATGATGGGGCCCTGAGGGGGAGAGACAGGGTTAATAACATACTGCATGATGGGGCCCTGAGGGGGAGAGACAGGGTTAATAACATACTGCATGATGGGGCCCTGAGGGGGAGAGACAGGGTTAATAACATACTGCATGATGGGGCCCTGAGGGGGAGAGACAGGGTTAATAACATACTGCATGATGGGGCCCTGAGGGGGAGAGACAGGGTTAATAACATACTGCATGATGGGGCCCTGAGGGGGAGAGACAGGGTTAATAACATACTGCATGATGGGGCCCTGAGGGGGAGAGACAGGGTTAATAACATACTGCATGATGGGGCCCTGAGGGGGAGAGACAGGGTTAATAACATACTGCATGATGGGGCCCTGAGGGGGAGAGACAGGGTTAATAACATACTGCATGATGGGGCCCTGAGGGGGAGAGACAGGGTTAATAACATACTGCATGATGGGGCCCTGAGGGGGAGAGACAGGGTTAATAACATACTGCATGATGGGGCCCTGAGGGGGAGAGACAGGGTTAATAACATACTGCATGATGGGGCCCTGAGGGGGAGAGACAGGGTTAATAACATACTGCATGATGGGGCCCTGAGGGGGAGAGACAGGGTTAATAACATACTGCATGATGGGGCCCTGAGGGGGAGAGACAGGGTTAATAACATACTGCATGATGGGGCCCTGAGGGGGAGAGACAGGGTTAATAACATACTGCATGATGGGGCCCTGAGGGGGAGAGACAGGGTTAATAACATACTGCATGATGGGGCCCTGAGGGGGAGAGACAGGGTTAATAACATACTGCATGATGGGGCCCTGAGGGGGAGAGACAGGGTTAATAACATACTGCATGATGGGGCCCTGAGGGGGAGAGACAGGGTTAATAACATACTGCATGATGGGGCCCTGAGGGGGAGAGACAGGGTTAATAACATACTGCATGATGGGGCCCTGAGGGGGAGAGACAGGGTTAATAACATACTGCATGATGGGGCCCTGAGGGGGAGAGACAGGGTTAATAACATACTGCATGATGGGGCCCTGAGGGGGAGAGACAGGGTTAATAACATACTGCATGATGGGGCCCTGAGGGGGAGAGACAGGGTTAATAACATACTGCATGATGGGGCCCTGAGGGGGAGAGACAGGGTTAATAACATACTGCATGATGGGGCCCTGAGGGGGAGAGACAGGGTTAATAACATACTGCATGATGGGGCCCTGAGGGGGAGAGACAGGGTTAATAACATACTGCATGATGGGGCCCTGAGGGGGAGAGACAGGGTTAATAACATACTGCATGATGGGGCCCTGAGGGGGAGAGACAGGGTTAATAACATACTGCATGATGGGGCCCTGAGGGGGAGAGACAGGGTTAATAACATACTGCATGATGGGGCCCTGAGGGGGAGAGACAGGGTTAATAACATACTGCATGATGGGGCCCTGAGGGGGAGAGACAGGGTTAATAACATACTGCATGATGGGGCCCTGAGGGGGAGAGACAGGGTTAATAACATACTGCATGATGGGGCCCTGAGGGGGAGAGACAGGGTTAATAACATACTGCATGATGGGGCCCTGAGGGGGAGAGACAGGGTTAATAACATACTGCATGATGGGGCCCTGAGGGGGAGAGACAGGGTTAATAACATACTGCATGATGGGGCCCTGAGGGGGAGAGACAGGGTTAATAACATACTGCATGATGGGGCCCTGAGGGGGAGAGACAGGGTTAATAACATACTGCATGATGGGGCCCTGAGGGGGAGAGACAGGGTTAATAACATACTGCATGATGGGGCCCTGAGGGGGAGAGACAGGGTTAATAACATACTGCATGATGGGGCCCTGAGGGGGAGAGACAGGGTTAATAACATACTGCATGATGGGGCCCTGAGGGGGAGAGACAGGGTTAATAACATACTGCATGATGGGGCCCTGAGGGGGAGAGACAGGGTTAATAACATACTGCATGATGGGGCCCTGAGGGGGAGAGACAGGGTTAATAACATACTGCATGATGGGGCCCTGAGGGGGAGAGACAGGGTTAATAACATACTGCATGATGGGGCCCTGAGGGGGAGAGACAGGGTTAATAACATACTGCATGATGGGGCCCTGAGGGGGAGAGACAGGGTTAATAACATACTGCATGATGGGGCCCTGAGGGGGAGAGACAGGGTTAATAACATACTGCATGATGGGGCCCTGAGGGGGAGAGACAGGGTTAATAACATACTGCATGATGGGGCCCTGAGGGGGAGAGACAGGGTTAATAACATACTGCATGATGGGGCCCTGAGGGGGAGAGACAGGGTTAATAACATACTGCATGATGGGGCCCTGAGGGGGAGAGACAGGGTTAATAACATACTGCATGATGGGGCCCTGAGGGGGAGAGACAGGGTTAATAACATACTGCATGATGGGGCCCTGAGGGGGAGAGACAGGGTTAATAACATACTGCATGATGGGGCCCTGAGGGGGAGAGACAGGGTTAATAACATACTGCATGATGGGGCCCTGAGGGGGAGAGACAGGGTTAATAACATACTGCATGATGGGGCCCTGAGGGGGAGAGACAGGGTTAATAACATACTGCATGATGGGGCCCTGAGGGGGAGAGACAGGGTTAATAACATACTGCATGATGGGGCCCTGAGGGGGAGAGACAGGGTTAATAACATACTGCATGATGGGGCCCTGAGGGGGAGAGACAGGGTTAATAACATACTGCATGATGGGGCCCTGAGGGGGAGAGACAGGGTTAATAACATACTGCATGATGGGGCCCTGAGGGGGAGAGACAGGGTTAATAACATACTGCATGATGGGGCCCTGAGGGGGAGAGACAGGGTTAATAACATACTGCATGATGGGGCCCTGAGGGGGAGAGACAGGGTTAATAACATACTGCATGATGGGGCCCTGAGGGGGAGAGACAGGGTTAATAACATACTGCATGATGGGGCCCTGAGGGGGAGAGACAGGGTTAATAACATACTGCATGATGGGGCCCTGAGGGGGAGAGACAGGGTTAATAACATACTGCATGATGGGGCCCTGAGGGGGAGAGACAGGGTTAATAACATACTGCATGATGGGGCCCTGAGGGGGAGAGACAGGGTTAATAACATACTGCATGATGGGGCCCTGAGGGGGAGAGACAGGGTTAATAACATACTGCATGATGGGGCCCTGAGGGGGAGAGACAGGGTTAATAACATACTGCATGATGGGGCCCTGAGGGGGAGAGACAGGGTTAATAACATACTGCATGATGGGGCCCTGAGGGGGAGAGACAGGGTTAATAACATACTGCATGATGGGGCCCTGAGGGGGAGAGACAGGGTTAATAACATACTGCATGATGGGGCCCTGAGGGGGAGAGACAGGGTTAATAACATACTGCATGATGGGGCCCTGAGGGGGAGAGACAGGGTTAATAACATACTGCATGATGGGGCCCTGAGGGGGAGAGACAGGGTTAATAACATACTGCATGATGGGGCCCTGAGGGGGAGAGACAGGGTTAATAACATACTGCATGATGGGGCCCTGAGGGGGAGAGACAGGGTTAATAACATACTGCATGATGGGGCCCTGAGGGGGAGAGACAGGGTTAATAACATACTGCATGATGGGGCCCTGAGGGGGAGAGACAGGGTTAATAACATACTGCATGATGGGGCCCTGAGGGGGAGAGACAGGGTTAATAACATACTGCATGATGGGGCCCTGAGGGGGAGAGACAGGGTTAATAACATACTGCATGATGGGGCCCTGAGGGGGAGAGACAGGGTTAATAACATACTGCATGATGGGGCCCTGAGGGGGAGAGACAGGGTTAATAACATACTGCATGATGGGGCCCTGAGGGGGAGAGACAGGGTTAATAACATACTGCATGATGGGGCCCTGAGGGGGAGAGACAGGGTTAATAACATACTGCATGATGGGGCCCTGAGGGGGAGAGACAGGGTTAATAACATACTGCATGATGGGGCCCTGAGGGGGAGAGACAGGGTTAATAACATACTGCATGATGGGGCCCTGAGGGGGAGAGACAGGGTTAATAACATACTGCATGATGGGGCCCTGAGGGGGAGAGACAGGGTTAATAACATACTGCATGATGGGGCCCTGAGGGGGAGAGACAGGGTTAATAACATACTGCATGATGGGGCCCTGAGGGGGAGAGACAGGGTTAATAACATACTGCATGATGGGGCCCTGAGGGGGAGAGACAGGGTTAATAACATACTGCATGATGGGGCCCTGGAGCTGAGGGGGAGAGACAGGGTTAATAACATCCATCCCACCCCTCCACCCCTCCTCCCCTCCACCCCTCCTCCATCCCACCCCTCCTCCTCCACCCCACCCCCCCTCCATCCCACCCCTCCTCCATCCCATCCCTCCTCCATTCCACCCCTCCTCCACCCCACCCCTCCTCCATCCCACCTCTCCTCCATCCCACCCCCACCTCTCCTCCATCCCACCCCTCCACCCCTCCTCCATCCCACCCCTCCTCCATCCCACCCCTCCACCTCTCCTCCATCCCACCCCTCCACCCCTCCTCCATCCCACCCCTCCACCTCTCCTCCATCCCACCCCTCCACCCCTCCTCCATCCCACCCCTCCTCCATCCCACCCCTCCTCCATCCCACCCCTCCACCTCTCCTCCATCCCACCCCCACCTCTCCTCCATCCCACCCCTCCTCCACCCCACCCCTCCTCCACCTCTCCTCCATCCCCCCACCTCTCCCCCACCCCTCCTCCACCTCTCCTCCATCCCACCCCTCCTCCATCCCACCCCTCCACCTCTCCTCCATCCCACCCCTCCACCCCTCCTCCATCCCACCCCTCCTCCACCCCACCCCTCCACCTCTCCTCCATCCCACCCCTCCACCCCTCCTCCATCCCACCCCCTCCTCCACCCCACCCCTCCTCCACCTCTCCTCCATCATACCCCTCCACCCCTCCTCCATCCCACCCCTCCTCCACCCCACCCTTTCTCCACCCCTTCATCCCACCCCTCCTCCACCTCTCCTCCATCCCACCCCTCCTCCACCTCTCCTCCATCCCACCCCTCCTCCATCCCCCCACCTCTCCCCCACCCCTCCTCCACCTCTCCTCCATCCCTCTCCTTTCTCACCAGGCTCTTGACCACTTTCAGCAGCTCCTCCATGACCACAGCGATGCCCTGGTACCCCAGCAGACGACACATGGCCTTGATGTGAGGAGGACCAACAAAGTGTCTGTAGAAACCAAAGATACTGCTGTACGCCAGGTTCAGAGCCTGTAGAGAGGGGAGACAGGAGGTTAAGAGTCGTAGAGGGGGAGACAGGAGGTTACGGGTCTGTAGAGAGGGAGACAGGAGGTTAAGGGTCTGTAGAGGGGGAGACAGGAGGTTAAGGGTCTGTAGAGGGGGAGACAGGAGGTTAAGGGCCTGTAGAGGGGGAGACAGGAGGTTACGGGCCTGTAGAGAGTGGAGACAGGAGGTTAAGGGTCGTAGAGGGGGAGACAGGAGGTTACGGGCCTGTAGAGGGGTAGACAGGAGGTTAAGGGTCTGTAGAGGGGGAGACAGGAGGTTCAGAGCCTGTAGAGGGGGAGACAGGAGGCTCAGGGTCGTAGAGGGGGAGACAGGAGGTTCAGGGTCGTAGAGGGGGAGACAGGAGGTTCAGGGTCGTAGAGGGGGAGACAGGAGGTTAAGGGTCTGTAGAGGGGGAGACAGGAGGTTAAGGGTCTGTAGAGGGGGAGACAGGAGGTTCAGAGCCTGTAGAGGGCGAGACAGGAGGTTCAGAGCCTGTAGAGGGGGAGACCGGAGGTTAAGGGTCTGTAGAGGGGGAGACAGGAGGTTCAGAGCCTGTAGAGGGGGAGACAGGAGGTTAAGGGCCTGTAGAGGGGAGACAGGAGGTTATGGGCCTGTAGAGGGGGAGACAGGAGGTTAAGGAACTGTAGAGGGGGAGACAGGAGGTTCAGAGCCTGTAGAGGGGGAGACAGGAGGTTAAGGGCCTGTAGAGGGGGAGACAGGAGGTTAAGGGCCTGTAGGAGGGGGAGACAGGAGGTTAAGGGCCTGTAGAGGGGAGACAGGAGGTTAAGGGTCTGTAGAGAGGGGAGACAGGAGGTTAAGGGTCTGTAGAGAGGGGAGACAGGAGGTTAAGGGTCTGTAGAGGGGGAGACAGGAGGTTCAGAGCCTGTAGAGAGGGGAGACAGGAGGTTACGGGTCGTAGAGGGGGAGACAGGAGGTTACGGGTCGTAGAGGGGGAGACAGGATGTTACGGGTCTGTAGAAACCAAAGATACTGCTGTACGCCAGGTTCAGAGCCTGCAGAGAGGGGAGAGAGGGAGGGATAGGGAAAAAAAAAGAGAGAGGGAAACAGGGAGAGAGAGAGAAAGTCATGCCAGAATTTCCCCCTACAATATTCACTTTCTCGCTCCCTCCCTCTCTGTCAGCTCTGAGTTGCTGTTGCTGTAATTGCTCAGTGGTGATGCTGGGGACCGGAGGAGAAGTGTTCCACTACATTGTAGGGGACTGGAGGAGAAGTGTTCCACTACACTGTAGGGGACTGGAGGAGAAGTGTTCCACTACACTGTAGGGGACTGGAGGAGGAGTGTTCCACTACACTGTAGGGGACTGGAGGAGGAGTGTTCCACTACACTGTAGGGGACCGGAGGAGAAGTGTTCCACTACATTGTAGGGGACTGGAGGAGAAGTGTTCCACTACACTGTAGGGGACTGGAGGAGAAGTGTTCCACTACACTGTAGGGGACTGGAGGAGAAGTGTTCCACTACACTGTAGGGGGCTGGAGGAGAAGTGTTCCACTACACTGTAGGGGGCTGGAGGAGAAGTGTTCCACTACACTGTAGGGGGCTGGAGGAGAAGTGTTCCACTACACTGTAGGGGGCTGGAGGAGAAGTGTTCCACTACACTGTAGGGGACTGGAGGAGAAGTGTTCCACTACATTGTAGGGGACTGGAGGAGAAGTGTTCCACTACACTATAGGGGTCTGGAGGAGAAGTGTTCCACTACACTGTAGGGGACTGGAGGAGAAGTGTTCCACTACACTGTAGGGGGCTGGAGGAGAAGTGTTCCACTACTCTGTAGGGGACTGGAGGAGAAGTGTTCCACTACACTGTAGGGGGCTGGAGGAGAAGTGTTCCACTACACTGTAGGGGACTGGAGGAGAAGTGTTCCACTACACTGTAGGGGACTGGAGGAGAAGTGTTCCACTACACTGTAGGGGACTGGAGGAGAAGTGTTCCACTACACTGTAGGGGGCTGGAGGAGAAGTGTTCCACTACACTGTAGGGGACTGGAGGAGAAGTGTTCCACTACACTGTAGGGGGCTGGAGGAGAAGTGTTCCACTACACTTTAGGGGGCTGGAGGAGAAGTGTTCCACTACACTGTAGGGGACTGGAGGAGAAGTGTTCCACTACACTGTAGGGGACTGGAGGAGAAGTGTTCCACTACACTGTAGGGGGCTGGAGGAGAAGTGTTCCACTACACTGTAGGGGGCTGGAGGAGAAGTGTTCCACTACACTGTAGGGGGCTGGAGGAGAAGTGTTCCACTACACTGTAGGGGGCTGGAGGAGAAGTGTTCCACTACACTGTAGGGGGCTGGAGGAGAAGTGTTCCACTACACTGTAGGGGGCTGGAGGAGAAGTGTTCCACTACAATGTAGGGGTCTGGAGGAGAAGTGTTCCACTACTTTGTAGGGGGCTGGAGGAGAAGTGTTCCACTACTTTGTAGGGGACTGGAGGAGAAGTGTTCCACTACACTGTAGGGGGCTGGAGGAGAAGTGTTCCACTACACTGTAGGGGGCTGGAGGAGTGTTCCACTACACTGTAGGGGGCTGGAGGAGAAGTGTTCCACTACACTGTAGGGGTCTGGAGGAGAAGTGTTCCACTACACTGTAGGGGACTGGAGGAGTGTTCCACTACACTGTAGGGGGCTGAAGGAGAAGTGTTCAACTACACTGTAGGTGACTGGAGGAGAAGTGTTCCACTACACTGTAGGGGACTGGAGGAGAAGTGTTCCACTACACTGTAGGGGACTTGAGGAGAAGTGTTCCACTACACTGTAGGGGGCTGGAGGAGAAGTGTTCCACTACACTGTAGGGGGCTGGCGGAGTGTTCCACTACACTGTAGGGGTCTGGAGGAGTAGTGTTCCACTACACTGTAGGGGACTGGAGGAGGAGTGTTCCACTACACTGTAGGGGGCTGGAGGAGAAGTGTTCCACTACTCTGTAGGGGACTGGAGGAGAAGTGTTCCACTACACTGTAGGGGGCTGGAGGAGAAGTGTACCACTACACTGTGGGGGACTGGAGGAGAAGTGTTCCACTACTCTGTAGGGGACTGGAGGAGAAGTGTTCCACTACTCTGTATGGGACTGGAGGAGAAGTGTTCCACTACACTGTAGGGGACTGGAGGAGAAGTGTTCCACTACTCTGTATGGGACTGGAGGGGAAGTGTTCCACTCCACTGTAGGGGGCTGGAGGAGAAGTGTTCCACTACACTGTAGGGGTCTGGAGGAGAAGTGTTCCACTACACTGTAGGGGACTGGAGGAGAAGTGTTCCACTACACTGTAGGGGGCTGGAGGAGTGTTCCACTACACTGTAGGGGTCTGGAGGAGAAGTGTTCCACTACACTGTAGGGGACTGGAGGAGAAGTGTTCCACTACACTGTAGGGGACTGGAGGAGAAGTGTTCCACTACTCTGTATGGGACTGGAGGGGAAGTGTTCCACTCCACTGTAGGGGGCTGGAGGAGAAGTGTTCCACTACACTGTAGGGGACTGGAGGAGAAGTGTTCCACTACACTGTAGGGGACTGGAGGAGAAGTGTTCCACTACTCTGTATGGGACTGGAGGAGAAGTGTTCCACTACACTGTAGGGGACTGGAGGAGAAGTGTTCCACTACACTGTAGGGGGCTGGAGAAGTGTTCCACTACACTGTAGGGGGCTGGAGGAGAAGTGTTCCACTACACTGTAGGAGACTGGAGGAGAAGTGTTCCACTACACTGTAGGGGGCTGGAGAAGTGTTCCACTACACTGTAGGGGGCTGGAGAAGTGTTCCACTACATTGTAGGGGACTGGAGGAGAAGTGTTCCACTACACTGTAGGGGGCTGGAGGAGAAGTGTTCCACTACACTGTAGGGGTCTGGAGGAGAAGTGTTCCACTACACTGTAGGGGTCTGGAGGAGAAGTGTTCCACTACATTGTGGGGGCTGGAGGAGTGTTCCACTACATTGTAGGGGGCTGGAGGAGAAGTGTTCCACTACACTGTAGGGGACTGGAGGAGAAGTGTTCCACTACACTGTAGGGGACTGGAGGAGAAGTGTTCCACTACACTGTAGGGGGCTGGAGAGGTGTTCCACTACACTGTAGGGGACTGGAGGAGAAGTGTTCCACTACACTGTAGGGGGCTGGAGTAGAAGTGTTCCACTACACTGTAGGGGGCTGGAGTAGAAGTGTTCCACTACACTGTAGGGGGCTGGAGAAGTGTTCCACTACACTGTAGGGGACTGGAGGAGAAGTGTTCCACTACACTGTAGGGGGCTGGAGGAGAAGTGTTCCACTACACTGTAGGGGGCTGGAGGAGAAGTGTTCCACTACACTGTAGGGGGCTGGAGGAGAAGTGTTCCACTACACTGTAGGGGGCTGGAGGAGAAGTGTTCCACTACACTGTAGGGGGCTGGAGGAGTGTTCCACTACACTGTAGGGGGCTGGAGGAGAAGTGTTCCACTACACTGTAGGGGGCTGGAGGAGAAGTGTTCCACTACACTGTAGGGGACTGGAGGAGAAGTGTTCCACTACACTGTAGGGGGCTGGAGGAGAAGTGTTCCACTACATTGTAGGGGGCTGGAGGAGAAGTGTTCCACTACACTGTAGGGGGCTGGAGGAGTGTTCCACTCCACTGTAGGGGACTGGAGGAGAAGTGTTCCACTACACTGTAGGGGACTGGAGGAGAAGTGTTCCACTACATTGTAGGGGACTGGAGGAGAAGTGTTCCACTACATTGTAGGGGGCTGGAGGAGAAGTGTTCCACTACACTGTAGGGGGCTGGAGGAGAAGTGTTCCACTACACTGTAGGGGGCTGGAGGAGTGTTCCACTACACTGTAGGGGGCTGGAGGAGAAGTGTTCCACTACACTGTAGGGGACTGGAGAAGTGTTCCACTACATTTTAGGGGGCTGGAGGAGAAGTGTTCCACTACTCTGTAGGGGACTGGAGGAGAAGTGTTCCACTACACTGTAGGGGACTGGAGGAGAAGTGTACCACTACACTGTAGGGGACCGGAGGAGAAGTGTTCCACTACACTGTAGGGGGCTGGAGGAGAAGTGTTCCACTACACTGTAGGGGACTGGAGGAGAAGTGTTCCACTACACTGTAGGGGGCTGGAGGAGAAGTGTTCCACTACACTGTAGGGAGCTGGAGGAGAAGTGTTCCACTACACTGTAGGGGGCTGGAGGAGAGGTGTTCCACTACACTGTAGGGAGCTGGAGGAGAAGTGTTCCACTACACTATAGGGGGCTGGAGGAGAAGTGTTCCACTACACTGTAGGGGACTGGAGGAGAAGTGTTCCACTACACTGTAGGGGACTGGAGGAGAAGTGTTCCACTACACTGTAGGGGGCTGGAGGAGAAGTGTTCCACTACATTGTAGGGGGCTGGAGGAGAAGTGTTCCACTACACTGTAGGGGACTGGAGGAGAAGTGTTCCACTACACTGTAGGGGGCTGGAGGAGAAGTGTTCCACTACACTGTAGGGGGCTGGAGGAGAAGTGTTCCACTACACTGTAGGGGGCTGGAGGAGAAGTGTTCCACTACACTGTAGGGGACTGGAGGAGTGTTCCACTACTCTGTAGGGGGCTGGAGGAGAAGTGTTCCACTACTCTGTAGGGGACTGGAGGAGAAGTGTTCCACTACACTGTAGGGGGCTGGAGGAGAAGTGTTCCACTACACTGTAGGGGGCTGGAGGAGAAGTGTTCCACTACACTGTAGGGGGCTGGAGGAGAAGTGTTCCACTACTCTGTAGGGGACTGGAGGAGAAGTGTTCCACTACACTGTAGGGGGCTGGAGGAGAAGTGTACCACTACACTGTGGGGGACTGGAGGAGAAGTGTTCCACTACTCTGTAGGGGACTGGAGGAGAAGTGTTCCACTACTCTGTATGGGACTGGAGGAGAAGTGTTCCACTACACTGTAGGGGACTGGAGGAGAAGTGTTCCACTACTCTGTATGGGACTGGAGGGGAAGTGTTCCACTCCACTGTAGGGGGCTGGAGGAGAAGTGTTCCACTACACTGTAGGGGTCTGGAGGAGAAGTGTTCCACTACACTGTAGGGGACTGGAGGAGAAGTGTTCCACTACACTGTAGGGGGCTGGAGGAGTGTTCCACTACACTGTAGGGGTCTGGAGGAGAAGTGTTCCACTACACTGTAGGGGACTGGAGGAGAAGTGTTCCACTACACTGTAGGGGACTGGAGGAGAAGTGTTCCACTACTCTGTATGGGACTGGAGGGGAAGTGTTCCACTCCACTGTAGGGGGCGGGAGGAGAAGTGTTCCACTACACTGTAGGGGACTGGAGGAGAAGTGTTCCACTACACTGTAGGGGACTGGAGGAGAAGTGTTCCACTACTCTGTATGGGACTGGAGGAGAAGTGTTCCACTACACTGTAGGGGACTGGAGGAGAAGTGTTCCACTACACTGTAGGGGGCTGGAGAAGTGTTCCACTACACTGTAGGGGGCTGGAGGAGAAGTGTTCCACTACACTGTAGGAGACTGGAGGAGAAGTGTTCCACTACACTGTAGGGGGCTGGAGAAGTGTTCCACTACACTGTAGGGGGCTGGAGAAGTGTTCCACTACATTGTAGGGGACTGGAGGAGAAGTGTTCCACTACACTGTAGGGGGCTGGAGGAGAAGTGTTCCACTACACTGTAGGGGTCTGGAGGAGAAGTGTTCCACTACACTGTAGGGGTCTGGAGGAGAAGTGTTCCACTACATTGTAGGGGGCTGGAGGAGTGTTCCACTACATTGTAGGGGGCTGGAGGAGAAGTGTTCCACTACACTGTAGGGGACTGGAGGAGAAGTGTTCCACTACACTGTAGGGGACTGGAGGAGAAGTGTTCCACTACACTGTAGGGGGCTGGAGAAGTGTTCCACTACACTGTAGGGGACTGGAGGAGAAGTGTTCCACTACACTGTAGGGGGCTGGAGTAGAAGTGTTCCACTACACTGTAGGGGGCTGGAGTAGAAGTGTTCCACTACACTGTAGGGGGCTGGAGAAGTGTTCCACTACACTGTAGGGGACTGGAGGAGAAGTGTTCCACTACACTGTAGGGGGCTGGAGGAGAAGTGTTCCACTACACTGTAGGGGGCTGGAGGAGAAGTGTTCCACTACACTGTAGGGGGCTGGAGGAGAAGTGTTCCACTACACTGTAGGGGGCTGGAGGAGAAGTGTTCCACTACACTGTAGGGGGCTGGAGGAGTGTTCCACTACACTGTAGGGGGCTGGAGGAGAAGTGTTCCACTACACTGTAGGGGGCTGGAGGAGAAGTGTTCCACTACACTGTAGGGGACTGGAGGAGAAGTGTTCCACTACACTGTAGGGGGCTGGAGGAGAAGTGTTCCACTACATTGTAGGGGGCTGGAGGAGAAGTGTTCCACTACACTGTAGGGGGCTGGAGGAGTGTTCCACTCCACTGTAGGGGACTGGAGGAGAAGTGTTCCACTACACTGTAGGGGACTGGAGGAGAAGTGTTCCACTACATTGTAGGGGACTGGAGGAGAAGTGTTCCACTACATTGTAGGGGGCTGGAGGAGAAGTGTTCCACTACACTGTAGGGGGCTGGAGGAGAAGTGTTCCACTACACTGTAGGGGGCTGGAGGAGTGTTCCACTACACTGTAGGGGGCTGGAGGAGAAGTGTTCCACTACACTGTAGGGGACTGGAGAAGTGTTCCACTACATTTTAGGGGGCTGGAGGAGAAGTGTTCCACTACTCTGTAGGGGACTGGAGGAGAAGTGTTCCACTACACTGTAGGGGACTGGAGGAGAAGTGTACCACTACACTGTAGGGGACCGGAGGAGAAGTGTTCCACTACACTGTAGGGGGCTGGAGGAGAAGTGTTCCACTACACTGTAGGGGACTGGAGGAGAAGTGTTCCACTACACTGTAGGGGGCTGGAGGAGAAGTGTTCCACTACACTGTAGGGAGCTGGAGGAGAAGTGTTCCACTACACTGTAGGGGGCTGGAGGAGAAGTGTTCCACTACACTGTAGGGAGCTGGAGGAGAAGTGTTCCACTACACTATAGGGGGCTGGAGGAGAAGTGTTCCACTACACTGTAGGGGACTGGAGGAGAAGTGTTCCACTACACTGTAGGGGACTGGAGGAGAAGTGTTCCACTACACTGTAGGGGGCTGGAGGAGAAGTGTTCCACTACATTGTAGGGGGCTGGAGGAGAAGTGTTCCACTACACTGTAGGGGACTGGAGGAGAAGTGTTCCACTACACTGTAGGGGGCTGGAGGAGAAGTGTTCCACTACACTGTAGGGGGCTGGAGGAGAAGTGTTCCACTACACTGTAGGGGGCTGGAGGAGAAGTGTTCCACTACACTGTAGGGGACTGGAGGAGTGTTCCACTACTCTGTAGGGGGCTGGAGGAGAAGTGTTCCACTACTCTGTAGGGGACTGGAGGAGAAGTGTTCCACTACACTGTAGGGGGCTGGAGGAGAAGTGTTCCACTACACATGAGGTCTTTAAGGTCAGGGCCCTCCGCAAGGCTCACAAAATCATTTTAGGATTAGGGTTAGGGATGGGCTAGGGCTTTAGGGTAGGAATGGGCTAGGGTTAGGGTAGGGATGGGATAGGGTTAGGGTTAGGGATGGGATACGGATGGGATAGGGATGGGATAGGGTTAGGGCTTTAGGGATGGGATGGGGTAGGGTTAGGGATGGGATACGGATGGGATAGGGTTAGGGATGGGATACGGATGGGATAGGGATGGGATAGGGTTAGGGATGGGATACGGATGGGATAGGGATGGGATAGGGTAGGGTTAGGGTTAGGGATGGGATAGGGTTAGGGTAGGGATGGGATAGGGTTAGGGCTTTAGGGATGGGATAGGGTTAGGGCTTTAGGGATGGGATAGGGTTAGGGTAGGGATGGGATAGGGTTAGGGCTTTAGGGATGGGATAGGGTTAGGGTAGGGATGGGATAGGGTTAGGGTAGGGATGGGATAGGGTTAGGGTAGGGATGGGATAGGGTTAGGGTAGGGATGGGATAGGGTTAGGGCTTTAGGGATGGGATGGGGTAGGGTTAGGGCTTTAGGGATGGGATAGGGTTAGGGTAGGGATGGGATAGGGTAGGGATGGGATAGGGTTAGGGTAGGGATGGGATAGGGTTAGGGCTTTAGGGATGGGATGGGGTAGGGTTAGGGCTTTAGGGATGGGATAGGGTTAGGGTAGGGATGGGATAGGGTAGGGATGGGATAGGGTTAGGGCTTTAGGGATGGGATAGGGTTAGGGCTTTAGGGATGGGATAGGGTTAGGGCTTTAGGGATGGGATAGGGTTAGGGTAGGGATGGGATAGGGTTAGGGCTTTAGGGATGGGATAGGGTTAGGGTAGGGATGGGATAGGGTTAGGGCTTTAGGGATGGGATAGGGTTAGGGTAGGGATGGGATAGGGTTAGGGTAGGGATGGGATAGGGTTAGGGTAGGGATGGGATAGGGTAGGGATGGGATAGGGTTAGGGTAGGGATGGGATAGGGTTAGGGCTTTAGGGATGGGGTAGGGTTAGGGTAGGGATGGGATAGGGTAGGGATGGGATAGGGTTAGGGCTTTAGGGATGGGATAGGGTTAGGGCTTTAGGGATGGGATAGGGTTAGGGCTTTAGGGATGGGGTTGGGATAGGGTAGGGGTAACATACCTTTGACCCGTACAGGTACTGTGGCTGGGTAGGAGTAGGGTTATACTGACCTTTGACCCGTACAGGTACTGTGGCTGGGTAGGAGTAGGGTTATACTGACCTTTGACCCGTACAGGTACTGGGGCTGGGTAGGGGTAGGGTTGTACTGACCTTTGACCCGTACAGGTACTGGGGCTGGGTAGGAGTAGGGTTATACTGACCTTTGACCCGTACAGGTACTGGGGCTGGGTAGGGTAGGGTTATACTGACCTTTGACCCGTACAGGTACTGTGGCTGGGTAGGAGTAGGGTTATACTGACCTTTGACCCGTACAGGTACTGGGGCTGGGTAGGGGTAGGGTTATACTGACCTTTGACCCGTACAGGTACTGGGGCTGGGTAGGGTTGTACTGACCTTTGACCCATACAGGTACTGTGGCTGGGTAGGAGTAGGGTTATACTGACCTTTGACCCGTACAGGTACTGGGGCTGGGCGTTGGGCGGCTTGTCCCTCTGGAACTCCTGGGAGAAGGGCAGGACCGTGCGGACAAACCTACAGAGAAAGAGAGGAGAGATTGGATATTCCAATTAATAATCTATATTTTTCCATTAACCACAGAGAGCCCTCACAAAGACAGGGAGAAAACCAGGAATATACATTTCATGATGGTGATTAAGAACTTAAAACAAGTCCACCTGGTTTCTACCCCCTCCTCCCTCTCTCTTCCCCCATCAGGGATTTCTGACGACATCAGATGAAACATCCTCATCACATTCTGAACAGCTGGACACGTGTCAGACGGACTGCTCTGATATGTAATGAATAAATCCTTCGTAACCCCCTCTGCTGTAAACAGGAACAGGTAGAAATCCTTCATACCCCCCTCTGCTGTAAACAAGAACAGGTGGAAATCCTTCATACCCCCTCTGCTGTAAACAGGAACAGGTAGAAATCCTTCGTAACCCCCTCTGCTGTAAACAAGAACAGGTAGAAATCCTTCGTAACCCCCTCTGCTGTAAACAAGAACAGGTAGAAATCCTTCGTAACCCCCTCTGCTGTAAACAGGAACAGGTAGAAATCCTTCATACCCCCCTCTGCTGTAAACAAGAACAGGTAGAAATCCTTCATACCCCCCTCTGCTGTAAACAAGAACAGGTAGAAATCCTTCATACCCCCTCTGCTGTAAACAGGAACAGGTAGAAATCCTTCGTAACCCCCTCTGCTGTAAACAAGAACAGGTAGAAATCCTTCATAACCCCCTCTGCTGTAAACAAGAACAGGTAGAAATCCTTCATACCCCCCTCTGCTCTAAACAAGAACAGGTAGAAATCCTTCATACCCCCTCTGCTGTAAACAAGAACAGGTAGAAATCCTTCATACCCCCTCTGCTGTAAACAAGAACAGGTGGAAATCATTCATATCCCCCCCTGCTGTAAACAAGAACAGGTAGAAATCCTTCATACCCCCCTCTGCTGTAAACAAGAACAGGTAGAAATCCTTCATACCCCCCTCTGCTGTAAACAAGAACAGGTAGAAATCCTTCATACCCCCTCTGCTGTAAACAGGAACAGGTAGAAATCCTTCATACCCCCCTCTGCTGTAACCAAGAACAGGTAGAAATCCTTCATAACCCCCTCTGCTGTAACCAAGAACAGGTAGAAATCCTTCATACCCCCCTCTGCTGTAAACAAGAACAGGTAGAAATCCTTCATACCCCCCTCTGCTGTAAACAAGAACAGGTAGAAATCCTTCATCTTTGGATTTGATCATTAGCAGGTATCGGCTTAATGCTGCCATGCAGTGTTTGGTGTTTGGTGTAGTTGTAGCAGCAGTTGTGTGTGTAGTTGTAGTTGTGTGTGTGTAGTTGTAGCAGTAGTTGTGTGTGTAGTTATAGTTGTGTGTGTGTAGTTGTAGCAGTAGTTGTGTGTGTAGTTGTAGTTGTGTGTGTGTAGTTGTAGCAGTAGTTGTGTGTGTAGTTGTAGTTGTGTGTGTGTAGTTGTAGCAGTAGTTGTGTGTGTAGTTGTAGCAGTAGTTGTGTGTGTGTAGTTGTAGCAGTAGTTGTGTGTGTGTAGTTGTAGCAGCAGTTGTGTGTGTAGTTGCAGCAGTAGCTGTGTGTGTAGTTGTAGCAGTAGTTGTGTGTGTGTAGTTGTAGCAGTAGTTGTGTGTGTAGTTGTAGCAGTAGTTGTGTGTGTGTAGTTGTAGCAGTAGTTGTGTGTGTGTAGTTGTAGCAGTAGTTGTGTGTGTAGTTGTAGTTGTGTGTGTAGTTGTAGCAGTAGTTGTGTGTGTAGTTGTAGCAGTAGATGTGTGTGTGTAGTTGTAGCAGTAGTTGTGTGTGTGTAGTTGTAGCAGTAGATGTGTGTGTAGTTGTAGTTGTGTGTGTGTAGTTGTAGCAGTAGTTGTGTGTGTAGTTGTAGTTGTGTGTGTGTAGTTGTAGCAGTAGTTGTGTGTGTAGTTGTAGCAGTAGTTGTGTGTGTGTAGTTGTAGCAGTAGTTGTGTGTGTGTAGTTGTAGCAGTAGCTGTGTGTGTAGTTGTAGCAGTAGTTGTGTGTGTAGTTGTAGCAGTAGTTGTGTGTGTGTAGTTGTAGCAGTAGATGTGTGTGTGTAGTTGTAGCAGTAGTTGTGTGTGTGTAGTTGTAGCAGTAGATGTGTGTGTAGTTGTAGCAGTAGTTGTGTGTGTAGTTGTAGCAGTAGTTGTGTGTGTGTAGTTGTAGCAGTAGTTGTGTGTGTAGTTGTAGTTGTGTGTGTGTAGTTGTAGCAGTAGATGTGTGTGTAGTTGTAGCAGCAGTTGTGTGTGTGTAGTTGTAGCAGTAGTTGTGTGTGTGTAGTTGTAGCAGTAGTTGTGTGTGTAGTTGTAGCAGCAGTTGTGTGTGTGTAGTTGTAGCAGTAGTTGTGTGTGTAGTTGTAGCAGTAGCTGTGTGTGTAGTTGTAGCAGTAGTTGTGTGTGTAGTTGTAGCAGTAGTTGTGTGTGTGTAGTTGTAGCAGTAGTTGTGTGTGTAGTTGTAGCAGTAGCTGTGTGTGTGTAGTTGTAGCAGTAGTTGTGTGTGTAGTTGTAGCAGTAGTTGTGTGTGTGTAGTTGTAGCAGTAGTTGTGTGTGTAGTTGTAGCAGTAGTTGTGTGTGTGTAGTTGTAGCAGTAGTTGTGTGTGTAGTTGTAGCAGTAGTTGTGTGTGTGTAGTTGTAGCAGTAGTTGTGTGTGTAGTTGTAGCAGTAGTTGTGTGTGTGTAGTTGTAGCAGTAGTTGTGTGTGTGTAGTTGTAGCAGTAGTTGTGTGTGTAGTTGTAGTTGTGTGTGTGTAGTTGTAGCAGTAGTTGTGTGTGTAGTTGTAGCAGTAGTTGTGTGTGTGTAGTTGTAGCAGCAGTTGTGTGTGTAGTTGTAGCAGTAGTTGTGTGTGTGTAGTTGTAGTTGTGTGTGTGTAGTTGCAGCAGTAGCTGTGTGTGTAGTTGTAGCAGTAGCTGTGTGTGTGTAGTTGTAGCAGTAGTTGTGTGTGTAGTTGTAGCAGTAGATGTGTGTGTAGTTGTAGCAGTAGTTGTGTGTGTAGTTGTAGCAGTAGTTGTGTGTGTGTAGTTGTAGCAGTAGTTGTGTGTGTAGTTGTAGCAGTAGTTGTGTGTGTAGTTGTAGCAGTAGTTGTGTGTGTGTAGTTGTAGCAGTAGTTGTGTGTGTGTAGTTGTAGCAGTAGTTGTGTGTGTGTAGTTGTAGCAGCAGTTGTGTGTGTGTAGTTGTAGCAGTAGTTGTGTGTGTAGTTGTAGTTGTGTGTGTAGTTGTAGCAGTAGTTGTGTGTGTAGTTGTAGTTGTGTGTGTGTAGTTGTAGCAGTAGATGTGTGTGTAGTTGTAGCAGCAGTTGTGTGTGTGTAGTTGTAGCAGTAGTTGTGTGTGTGTAGTTGTAGCAGTAGTTGTGTGTGTGTAGTTGTAGCAGTAGTTGTGTGTGTAGTTGTAGTTGTGTGTGTAGTTGTAGCAGTAGTTGTGTGTGTGTAGTTGCAGCAGTAGCTGTGTGTGTAGTTGTAGCAGTAGTTGTGTGTGTAGTTGTAGCAGTAGTTGTGTGTGTGTAGTTGTAGCAGTAGTTGTGTGTGTAGTTGTAGCAGTAGTTGTGTGTGTGTAGTTGTAGCAGTAGTTGTGTGTGTAGTTGTAGTTGTGTGTGTAGTTGTAGCAGTAGCTGTGTGTGTAGTTGTAGTTGTGTGTGTGTAGTTGTAGCAGTAGTTGTGTGTGTAGTTGCAGCAGTAGTTGTGTGTGTGTAGTTGTAGCAGTAGTTGTGTGTGTAGTTGTAGTTGTGTGTGTGTAGTTGTAGCAGTAGTTGTGTGTGTGTAGTTGTAGCAGTAGTTGTGTGTGTGTAGTTGTAGCAGTAGTTGTGTGTGTGTAGTTGTAGCAGTAGTTGTGTGTGTAGTTGTAGCAGTAGTTGTGTGTGTGTAGTTGTAGCAGTAGTTGTGTGTAGTTGTAGCAGTAGTTGTGTGTGTGTAGTTGTAGCAGTAGTTGTGTGTGTAGTTGTAGTTGTGTGTGTGTAGTTGTAGCAGTAGTTGTGTGTGTGTAGTTGTAGCAGTAGTTGTGTGTGTAGTTGTAGCTGTGTGTGTAGTTGTAGCAGTAGTTGTGTGTGTAGTTGTAGCAGTAGCTGTGTGTGTAGTTGTAGCAGCAGTTGTGTGTGTGTAGTTGTAGCAGTAGTTGTGTGTGTAGTTGTAGCAGTAGCTGTGTGTGTGTGTAGTTGTAGTTGTGTGTGTGTAGTTGTAGCAGTAGTTGTGTGTAGTTGTAGCAGTAGTTGTGTGTGTGTAGTTGTAGCAGTAGTTGTGTGTGTGTAGTTGTAGCAGTAGTTGTGTGTGTGTAGTTGTAGCAGTAGTTGTGTGTGTAGTTGTAGCAGTAGTTGTGTGTGTGTAGTTGTAGCAGTAGTTGTGTGTGTGTAGTTGTAGCAGTAGTTGTGTGTGTAGTTGTAGCAGTAGTTGTGTGTGTGTAGTTGTAGCAGTAGATGTGTGTGTAGTTGTAGCAGCAGTTGTGTGTGTGTAGTTGTAGCAGTAGTTGTGTGTGTGTAGTTGTAGCAGTAGTTGTGTGTGTAGTTGTAGCAGTAGTTGTGTGTGTAGTTGTAGCAGTAGTTGTGTGTGTAGTTGTAGTTGTGTGTGTGTAGTTGTAGCAGTAGTTGTGTGTGTAGTTGTAGCAGTAGTTGTGTGTGTGTAGTTGTAGCAGTAGTTGTGTGTGTAGTTGTAGCAGTAGTTGTGTGTGTGTAGTTGTAGTTGTGTGTGTGTAGTTGTAGCAGTAGTTGTGTGTGTGTAGTTGTAGCAGTAGTTGTGTGTGTAGTTGTAGCAGTAGTTGTGTGTGTAGTTGTAGCAGTAGTTGTGTGTGTAGTTGTAGTTGTGTGTGTGTAGTTGTAGCAGTAGTTGTGTGTGTAGTTGTAGCAGTAGTTGTGTGTGTGTAGTTGTAGCAGTAGTTGTGTGTGTAGTTGTAGCAGTAGTTGTGTGTGTGTAGTTGTAGCAGTAGATGTGTGTGTGTAGTTGTAGCAGTAGATGTGTGTGTAGTTGTAGCAGTAGTTGTGTGTGTGTAGTTGTAGCAGTAGTTGTGTGTGTGTAGTTGTAGCAGTAGTTGTGTGTGTGTAGTTGTAGCAGTAGATGTGTGTGTGTAGTTGTAGCAGTAGTTGTGTGTGTGTAGTTGTAGCAGTAGTTGTGTGTGTGTAGTTGTAGCAGTAGTTGTGTGTGTGTAGTTGTAGCAGTAGTTGTGTGTGTGTAGTTGTAGCAGTAGTTGTGTGTGTGTAGTTGTAGCAGTAGATGTGTGTGTGTAGTTGTAGCAGTAGTTGTGTGTGTAGTTGTAGCAGTAGTTGTGTGTGTGTAGTCGTAGCAGTAGTTGTGTGTGTGTAGTTGTAGCAGTAGTTGTGTGTGTGTAGTTGTAGCAGTAGTTGTGTGTGTGTAGTTGTAGCAGTAGTTGTGTGTGTGTAGTTGTAGTTGTGTGTGTGTAGTTGTAGCAGTAGTTGTGTGTGTAATTGTAGCAGTAGTTGTGTGTGTGTAGTTGTAGCAGTAGTTGTGTGTGTGTAGTTGTAGTTGTGTGTGTGTAGTTGTAGCAGTAGTTGTGTGTGTGTAGTTGTAGCAGTAGTTGTGTGTGTGTAGTTGTAGCAGTAGTTGTGTGTGTGTAGTTGTGTGTGTGTAGTTGTAGCAGTAGTTGTGTGTGTACTTGTAGTTGTGTGTGTGTAGTTGTAGCAGTAGTTGTGTGTGTAGTTGTAGCAGTAGTTGTGTGTGTAGTTGTAGCAGTAGTTGTGTGTGTGTAGTTGTAGCAGTAGCTGTGTGTGTGTAGTTGTAGCAGTAGTTGTGTGTGTGTAGTTGTAGCAGTAGTTGTGTGTGTGTAGTTGTAGCAGTAGTTGTGTGTGTAGTTGTAGCAGTAGTTGTGTGTGTAGTTGTAGCAGTAGTTGTGTGTGTACTTGTAGTTGTGTGTGTGTAGTTGTAGCAGTAGTTGTGTGTGTGTAGTTGTAGTTGTGTGTGTAGTTGTAGCAGTAGTTGTGTGTGTAGTTGTAGCAGTAGTTGTGTGTGTGTAGTTGTAGCAGTAGTTGTGTGTGTGTAGTTGTAGCAGTAGTTGTGTGTGTGTAGTTGTAGCAGTAGTTGTGTGTGTAGTTGTATTAGTAGCTGTGTGTGTAGTTGTAGCAGTAGTTGTGTGTGTAGTTGTAGCAGTAGTTGTGTGTGTGTAGTTGTAGCAGTAGTTGTGTGTGTAGTTGTAGCAGTAGCTGTGTGTGTAGTTGTAGCAGTAGCTGTGTGTGTAGTTGTAGTTGTGTGTGTGTAGTTGTAGCAGTAGTTGTGTGTGTGTAGTTGTAGCAGTAGTTGTGTGTGTGTAGTTGTAGCAGTAGTTGTGTGTGTGTAGTTGTAGCAGTAGTTGTGTGTGTAGTTGTAGCAGTAGATGTGTGTGTAGTTGTAGCAGTAGTTGTGTGTGTGTAGTTGTAGCAGTAGTTGTGTGTGTAGTTGTAGCAGTAGCTGTGTGTGTGTAGTTGTAGCAGTAGTTGTGTGTGTAGTTGTAGCAGTAGCTGTGTGTGTAGTTGTAGCAGTAGTTGTGTGTGTACTTGTAGTTGTGTGTGTGTAGTTGTAGCAGTAGATGTGTGTGTGTAGTTGTAGCAGTAGTTGTGTGTGTAGTTGTAGCAGTAGTTGTGTGTGTAGTTGTAGCAGCAGTTGTGTGTGGTTGTGTAGTATTCGTTATGTGTAGTAGTGTGTAGTTGTTTGTAGTTGTGTAGTATTTGTTGTGTGTCGTTGTGTGTAGTTGTGTGTAGTTGTGTAGTATTAGTTGTGTGTAGTTGTGTGTAGTAGTGTGTAGTTGTTTGTAGTTGTGTGTGGTTGTGTAGTATTAGTTGTTTGTAGTTGTGTGTAGTTGTGTAGTATTAGTTGTTTGTAGTTGTGTGTAGTTGTGTAGTATTAGTTGTGTGTAGTTGTGTGTAGTAGTGTGTAGTTGTTTGTAGTTGTGTGTAGTTGTGTAGTATTAGTTTGTGTGTAGTAGTGTGTAGTTGTGTTACCTGTTAGTAGATCCGTTGTAGCAGTAGCTGTGTAGTATTAGTTGTGTGTAGTTGTTTGTAGTTGTGTGTGGTTGTGTAGTATTAGTTTGTGTGTAGTAGTGTGTAGTTGTGTTACCTGTTAGTAGATCCGTTGTAGCAGTAGCTGTGTAGTATTAGTTGTGTGTAGTTGTGTGTAGTTGTGTGTAGTTGTGTAGTATTAGTTGTGTGTAGTTGTGTGTAGTAGTGTGTAGTTGTTTGTAGTTGTGTGTGGTTGTGTAGTATTAGTTGTTTGTAGTTGTGTGTAGTTGTGTAGTATTAGTTGTTTGTAGTTGTGTGTAGTTGTGTAGTATTAGTTGTGTGTAGTTGTGTGTAGTAGTGTGTAGTTGTTTGTAGTTGTGTGTAGTTGTGTAGTATTAGTTTGTGTGTAGTAGTGTGTAGTTGGGTTACCTGTTAGTAGATCCGTTGTAGCAGTAGTTGGGGAGGAAATCGTAGTTGAGTTCCCAGAAGACGTGGAGTGTGATGCGTCCGTAGGGGGCGGAGACATTGTGATTGGCCTCCCGGAACATGGCGTCCATACTGTCCAGCGTCAGGAACTTAGACAACAGCTTGTGGGTCATACGGTTGATGTTCATCAGACCTTCTAGTTCCTGTTACAAGGAGGGGGAGAAGACAGCTTGTGGGTCATATGGATGATGTCCAATCAGACCTTCTAGTTCCTGTTCAATCAGACCTTCTAGTTCCTGTTACAAGGAGGGGGAGAAGACAGCTTGTGGGTCATATGGATGATGTCCAATCAGACCTTCTAGTTCCTGTTCAATCAGACCTTCTAGTTCCTGTTACAAGGAGGGGGAGAAGACAGCTTGTGGGTCATACGGATGATGTTCATCAGACCTTCTACTTCCTGTTACAGAGTGGACAGTCCATAAATAACACAGACACACTTAAAGCAGGTCGTACCACGATGGATGTGAGGTCCTCGCTCTCGAAGCGGTTGATGGCCAGCTCCAGAGACTTGTACAGAGCAGCAGACACTCTCTGGGTGATCAGACGGTTCAGGTCTATGGAACGGCCCAGCAGCTAGAGGAGAGGAACCAACATCATTTGCAAATAAATTCATAAAAAAATCATACAATGTGATTTTCTGGATTTTTATTTGTCTCATTTTGTCTGTCATAGTTGAAGTGTACCTATGATGAAAATTACAGGCCTCTCTCATCTTTTTAAGTGGGAGAACTTGCACAATTGGTGGCTGACTAAATACTTTTTTGCCCCACTGTATGTATGTATGTATGTATGTATGTATGTATGTATTTTTTTCCACTCTTTATGTGATGGACAATGCAGAGAATGCCAGAAGAAGAATTATAATTTAATTACCACAGTGAAGGGTCTCGTAGTGGTTGGAGGGGTAGTGTGAGGGGTCAAAGGGGGTTACCTGTACATGGCGTTGCTTCAGCAGGGTCTCGTAGCGGTTGGACGCGGGCCAGGGGATGTTGGCTCCCTGGTTCTTACAGTCCGCTCTCAGACGCTTGTCCAGCAGCAGACTGAGGAAGGAATCGAGTTTTAATCTGACACGTGTTCCTATCAGTCTAGCTGAGGTGTCTCGCCTCCAGGGTAGAAAATTAACATCCGCAAAATGTGGGCCATAAGAATGTCTATTTTGTAGAACATTACAAAGCATGCTCATCAATTGTGTTTGTTTGTAATTCAGGCCCAAACATGTTCAATAAAAATGGTTAAAGATCTACCTGAGCAAAAAGTTAGAGGCCCTGCTTGTCTCTGAGTGATTCAAGTGTTTTCACTTGTTTTTCAACAGTTGATATTAGATGGGGCCGATTAATTAGGGCGATGTCAAGTTTTCATAACAATCGGTAATCGGCATTGTAATCCACGAGGAAACTGCGTGGCAGGCCGATCATCTGTTACGCTAGTGCAGCGTCAAACCTCTAGAATTTAGGTTACTAGTCGACCTCTAGTATTCCACGAGGAAACTGCGTAGCAGGCCGATCATCTATTACGCTAGTGCAGCGTCAAAAGGAACGTGTGGCTGCAAAGAGTCAAGGTAAGGTGCTAGCATTAAACTTATCTTAGAAAAAACAATCAATCTTAACATAATCACTTGTTAACTACACATGGTTGATGATATTACTAGTTTATCTAGCTTGTCCCGCGTTGCATATAATCAATGCGGTGCCTGTTAATTTATCATCGAATCACAGCTTCAACTTCGCCAAACGGGTGATGATTTAACAAAAGCACATTGCTGAAAAAAGCACAATCTTTGCACAAATGTACCTGACCATAAACATCAATGCCTTTCTTAAAATCAATACACAGAAGTATATTTTTTAAACCTGCATATTTAGTTTGAAGAAATTCAGGTTAGCAGGCAATATTAACCAGGTGAAATTGTGTCACTTCTCTTGCGTTCATTGCACACAGAGTCAGGGTATATGCAACAGTTTGGGCCGCCTGGCTCGTTGCGAACTAATTTACCAGAATTGTACATAATTATGACATAACATTGAAGGTTGTGCAATGTAACAGCAATATTTAGACTTAGGATTGTCGCCTGTTCGATAAAATGCGGAACGGTTCCATATTTCACTGAAAGAATAAACATTTTGTTTTCGAAATTATAGTTTCCGGATTTTACCATATTAATGACCCAAAGGCTAGTATTTCTGTGTTTATTATATTATAAATAAGTCTATGATTTGATATTTGATAGAGCAGTCTGAGCGGTGGTAGGCAGCAGCAGGCTCGTAAGCATTCAATCAAAATTTACTGCGTTTGCCAGCAGCTCTTAGCACAGCGCTGTTTATGACTTCAAGCCTATCAACTCCTGAGATTAGGCTGGCAATACTAAAGAGCCTATAAGAACATCCAATAGTCTAAGGTATATGAAATACAAATCGTATAGGGAGAAATAGTCCTATAATTCCTATAATAACTACAACCTAAAACTTCTTACCTGGGAATATTGAAGACTCATGTTAAAAGGAACCACCAGCTTTCATATGTTCTCATGTTCTGAGCAAGGAACTTAAACGTTAGCTTTCTTACATGGCACATATTGCACTTTTACTTTCTTCTCCAACACTTTGTTTTTGCATTATTTAAACCAAATTGAACATGTTTCATTATTTATTTGAGACTAAATAGATTTTATTTAAGAATTCTATTAAGTTCAAATAAATGTGTTCATTCAGTTTTATTGTAATTATCATTATTACAAATATATAAAAAATATATATTTAAAAAAATCGGCCGATTAATCGCTATCGGCTTTTTTTGGTCCTCCAATAAATGGTATTGGCGTTGAAAAATCATAAATCGGTCGATCTCTAGTATTTAGGTTACTAGTCGACCTCTAGTATTTAGGTTACTAGTCGACCTCTAGTAGTTAGGTTACTAGTCGACCTCTAGTAGTTAGGTTACTAGTCGACCTCTAGTAGTTAGGTTACTAGTCGACCTCTAGTAGTTAGGTTACTAGTCGACCTCTAGTAGTTAGGTTACTAGTCGACCTCTAGTAGTTAGGTTACTAGTCGACCTCTAGTAGTTAGGTTTACTAGTCGACCTCTAGTAGTTAGGTTTACTAGTCGACCTCTAGTAGTTAGGTTACTAGTCGACCTCTAGTAGTTAGGTTACTAGTCGACCTCTAGTAGTTAGGTTACTAGTCGACCTCTAGTAGTTAGGTTACTAGTCGACCTCTAGTAGTTAGGTTACTAGTCGACCTCTAGTAGTTAGGTTACTAGTCGACCTCTAGTAGTTAGGTTACTAGTCGACCTCTAGTAGTTAGGTTACTAGTCGACCTCTAGTAGTTAGGTTACTAGTCGACCTCTAGTAGTTAGGTTACTAGTCGACCTCTAGTAGTTAGGTTACTAGTCGACCTCTAGTAGTTAGGTTACTAGTCGACCTCTAGTATTTAGGTTACTAGTCGACCTCTAGTAGTTAGGTTACTAGTCGACCTCTAGTAGTTAGGTTACTAGTCGACCTCTAGTAGTTAGGTTACTAGTCGACCTCTAGTAGTTAGGTTTACTAGTCGACCTCTAGTAGTTAGGTTTACTAGTCGACCTCTAGTAGTTAGGTTACTAGTCGACCTCTAGTAGTTAGGTTACTAGTCGACCTCTAGTAGTTAGGTTACTAGTCGACCTCTAGTAGTTAGGTTACTAGTCGACCTCTAGTAGTTAGGTTACTAGTCGACCTCTAGTAGTTAGGTTACTAGTCGACCTCTAGTATTTAGGTTACTAGTCGACCTCTAGTAGTTAGGTTACTAGTCGACCTCTAGTATTTAGGTTACTAGTCGACCTCTAGTTGATATAGTCCACGTACCTTCCAGCTAGAATCTTGTAGTAGGCAAATATCTGATCAGCCAGCTTGTAGACAAACTGATCAAAACACAGGTTGACCTGCAGAGGATGTAACATAGGAAGTACAACATCAGTCATGATCAAAACACAGGTTGACCTGCAAGAATCAAGGAACAAAGATGATCAAGACTCGTGAAGTGATGACTAGTCTAATGGTGAACTATACCTCTGCTGTAGTGATGACTAGTCTAATGGTGAACTATATACCTCTGCTGTAGTGATGACTAGTCTAATGGTGAACTATACCTCTGCTGTAGTGATGACTAGTCTAATGGTGAACTATATACCTCTGCTGTAGTGATGACTAGTCTAATGGTGAACTATATACCTCTGCTGTAGTGATGACTAGTCTAATGGTGAACTATATACCTCTGCTGTAGTGATGACTAGTCTAATGGTGAACTATATACCTCTGCTGTAGTGATGACTAGTCTAATGGTGAACTATACCTCTGCTGTAGTGATGACTAGTCTAATGGTGAACTATACCTCTGCTGTAGTGATGACTAGTCTAATGGTGAACTATACCTCTGTTGTAGTGATGACTAGTCTAATGGTGAACTATACCTCTGCTGTAGTGATGACTAGTCTAATGGTGAACTATACCTCTGCTGTAGTGATGCCTAGTCTAATGGTGAACTATATACCTCTGCTGTAGTGATGACTAGTCTAATGGTGAACTATACCTCTGCTGTAGTGATGACTAGTCTAATGGTGAACTATATACCTCTGTTATAGTGATGACTAGTCTAATGGTGAACTATACCTCTGCTGTAGTGATGACTAGTCTAATGGTGAACTATACCTCTGCTGTAGTGATGACTAGTCTAATGGTGAACTATATACCTCTGCTGTAGTGATGACTAGTCTAATGGTGAACTATACCTCTGCTGTAGTGATGACTAGTCTAATGGTGAACTATATACCTCTGCTGTAGTGATGACTAGTCTAATGGTGAACTATACCTCTGCTGTAGTGATGACTAGTCTAATGGTGAACTATATACCTCTGCTGTAGTGATGACTAGTCTAATGGTGAACTATATACCTCTGCTGTAGTGATGACTAGTCTAATGGTGAACTATATACCTCTGCTGTAGTGATGACTAGTCTAATGGTGAACTATATACCTCTGCTGTAGTGATGACTAGTCTAATGGTGAACTATACCTCTGTTGTAGTGATGACTAGTCTAATGGTGAACTATATACCTCTGCTGTAGTGATGACTAGTCTAATGGTGAACTATATACCTCTGCTATGATGACTAGTCTAATGGTGAACTATATACCTCTGCTGTAGTGATGACTAGTCTAATGGTGAACTATACCTCTGCTGTAGTGATGACTAGTCTAATGGTGAACTATACCTCTGCTGTAGTGATGACTAGTCTAATGGTGAACTATACCTCTGTTGTAGTGATGACTAGTCTAATGGTGAACTATACCTCTGCTGTAGTGATGACTAGTCTAATGGTGAACTATACCTCTGCTGTAGTGATGCCTAGTCTAATGGTGAACTATATACCTCTGCTGTAGTGATGACTAGTCTAATGGTGAACTATACCTCTGCTGTAGTGATGACTAGTCTAATGGTGAACTATATACCTCTGTTATAGTGATGACTAGTCTAATGGTGAACTATACCTCTGCTGTAGTGATGACTAGTCTAATGGTGAACTATACCTCTGCTGTAGTGATGACTAGTCTAATGGTGAACTATATACCTCTGCTGTAGTGATGACTAGTCTAATGGTGAACTATACCTCTGCTGTAGTGATGACTAGTCTAATGGTGAACTATATACCTCTGCTGTAGTGATGACTAGTCTAATGGTGAACTATACCTCTGCTGTAGTGATGACCAGTCTAATGGTGAACTATATACCTCTGCTGTAGTGATGACTAGTCTAATGGTGAACTATACCTCTGCTGTAGTGATGACTAGTCTAATGGTGAACTATATACCTCTGCTGTAGTGATGACTAGTCTAATGGTGAACTATACCTCTGCTGTAGTGATGACTAGTCTAATGGTGAACTATATACCTCTGCTGTAGTGATGACTAGTCTAATGGTGAACTATACCTCTGCTGTAGTGATGACTAGTCTAATGGTGAACTATACCTCTGCTGTAGTGATGACTAGTCTAATGGTGAACTATATACCTCTGCTGTAGTGATGACTAGTCTAATGGTGAACTATACCTCTGCTGTAGTGATGACTAGTCTAATGGTGAACTATACCTCTGCTGTAGTGATGACTAGTCTAATGGTGAACTATATACCTCTGCTGTAGTGATGACTAGTCTAATGGTGAACTATACCTCTGTTGTAGTGATGACTAGTCTAATGGTGAACTATATACCTCTGCTGTAGTGATGACTAGTCTAATGGTGAACTATATACCTCTGCTATGATGACTAGTCTAATGGTGAACTATATACCTCTGCTGTAGTGATGACTAGTCTAATGGTGAACTATACCTCTGCTGTAGTGATGACTAGTCTAATGGTGAACTATACCTCTGCTGTAGTGATGACTAGTCTAATGGTGAACTATACCTCTGTTGTAGTGATGACTAGTCTAATGGTGAACTATACCTCTGCTGTAGTGATGACTAGTCTAATGGTGAACTATACCTCTGCTGTAGTGATGCCTAGTCTAATGGTGAACTATATACCTCTGCTGTAGTGATGACTAGTCTAATGGTGAACTATACCTCTGCTGTAGTGATGACTAGTCTAATGGTGAACTATATACCTCTGTTATAGTGATGACTAGTCTAATGGTGAACTATACCTCTGCTGTAGTGATGACTAGTCTAATGGTGAACTATACCTCTGCTGTAGTGATGACTAGTCTAATGGTGAACTATATACCTCTGCTGTAGTGATGACTAGTCTAATGGTGAACTATACCTCTGCTGTAGTGATGACTAGTCTAATGGTGAACTATATACCTCTGCTGTAGTGATGACTAGTCTAATGGTGAACTATACCTCTGCTGTAGTGATGACCAGTCTAATGGTGAACTATATACCTCTGCTGTAGTGATGACTAGTCTAATGGTGAACTATACCTCTGCTGTAGTGATGACTAGTCTAATGGTGAACTATATACCTCTGCTGTAGTGATGACTAGTCTAATGGTGAACTATACCTCTGCTGTAGTGATGACTAGTCTAATGGTGAACTATATACCTCTGCTGTAGTGATGACTAGTCTAATGGTGAACTATACCTCTGCTGTAGTGATGACTAGTCTAATGGTGAACTATACCTCTGCTGTAGTGATGACTAGTCTAATGGTGAACTATATACCTCTGCTGTAGTGATGACTAGTCTAATGGTGAACTATACCTCTGCTGTAGTGATGACTAGTCTAATGGTGAACTATACCTCTGCTGTAGTGATGACTAGTCTAATGGTGAACTATATACCTCTGCTGTAGTGATGACTAGTCTAATGGTGAACTATATACCTCTGCTGTAGTGATGACTAGTCTAATGGTGAACTATATACCTCTGCTGTAGTGATGTCTAGTCTAATGGTGAACTATACCTCTGCTGTAGTGATGACTAGTCTAATGGTGAACTATATACCTCTGCTGTAGTGATGACTAGTCTAATGGTGAACTATACCTCTGCTAAAGTGATGACTAGTCTAATGGTGAACTATATACCTCTGCTGTAGTGATGACTAATCTAATGGTGAACTATACCTCTGCTGTAGTGATGACCAGTCTAATGGTGAACTATATACCTCTGCTGTAGTGATGACTAGTCTAATGGTGAACTATATACCTCTGCTGTAGTGATGACTAGTCTAATGGTGAACTATATACCTCTGCTGTAGTGATGACTAGTCTAATGGTGAACTATATACCTCTGCTGTAGTGATGACTAGTCTAATGGTGAACTATACCTCTGCTGTAGTGATGACTAGTCTAATGGTGAACTATATACCTCTGCTGTAGTGAAGACTAGTCTAATGGTGAACTATATACCTCTGCTGTAGTGATGACTAGTCTAATGGTGAACTATATACCTCTGCTGTAGTGATGACTAGTCTAATGGTGAACTATATACCTCTGCTGTAGTGATGACTAGTCTAATGGTGAACTATATACCTCTGCTGTAGTGATGACTAGTCTAATGGTGAACTATATACCTCTGCTGTAGTGATGACTAGTCTAATGGTGAACTATACCTCTGCTGTAGTGATGACTAGTCTAATGGTGAACTATATACCTCTGCTGTAGTGATGACTAGTCTAATGGTGAACTATATACCTCTGCTGTAGTGATGACCAGTCTAATGGTGAACTATATACCTCTGCTGTAGTGATGACTAGTCTAATGGTGAACTATACCTCTGCTGTAGTGATGACTAGTCTAATGGTGAACTATATACCTCTGCTGTAGTGATGACCAGTCTAATGGTGAACTATATACCTCTGCTGTAGTGATGACTAGTCTAATGGTGAACTATATACCTCTGCTGTAGTGATGACTAGTCTAATGGTGAACTATATACCTCTGCTGTAGTGATGACTAGTCTAATGGTGAACTATATACCTCTGCTGTAGTGATGACTAGTCTAATGGTGAACTATATACCTCTGCTGTAGTGATGACCAGTCTAATGGTGAACTATATACCTCTGCTGTAGTGATGACTAGTCTAATGGTGAACTATACCTCTGCTGTAGTGATGACTAGTCTAATGGTGAACTATATACCTCTGCTGTAGTGATGACTAGTCTAATGGTGAACTATATACCTCTGCTGTAGTGATGACTAGTCTAATGGTGAACTATACCTCTGCTGTAGTGATGACTAGTCTAATGGTGAACTATATACCTCTGCTGTAGTGATGACTAGTCTAATGGTGAACTATATACCTCTGCTGTAGTGATGACTAGTCTAATGGTGAACTATATACCTCTGCTGTAGTGATGACTAGTCTAATGGTGAACTATACCTCTGCTGTAGTGATGACTAGTCTAATGGTGAACTATACCTCTGCTGTAGTGATGACTAGTCTAATGGTGAACTATATACCTCTGCTGTAGTGATGACCAGTCTAATGGTGAACTATACCTCTGCTGTAGTGACGACTAGTCTAATGGTGAACTATATACCTCTGCTGTAGTGAAGACTAGTCTAATGGTGAACTATATACCTCTGCTGTAGTGATGACTAGTCTAATGGTGAACTATATACCTCTGCTGTAGTGATGACTAGTCTAATGGTGAACTATATACCTCTGCTGTAGTGATGACTAGTCTAATGGTGAACTATATACCTCTGCTGTAGTGACGACTAGTCTAATGGTGAACTATACCTCTGCTGTAGTGATGACTAGTCTAATGGTGAACTATATACCTCTGCTGTAGTGATGACTAGTCTAATGGTGAACTATACCTCTGCTGTAGTGATGACCAGTCTAATGGTGAACTATATACCTCTGCTGTAGTGATGACTAGTCTAATGGTGAACTATATACATCTGCTGTAGTGACGACTAGTCTAATGGTGAACTATATACCTCTGCTGTAGTGATGACTAGTCTAATGGTGAACTATATACCTCTGCTGTAGTGATGACTAGTCTAATGGTGAACTATACCTCTGCTGTAGTGATGACTAGTCTAATGGTGAACTATATACCTCTGCTGTAGTGATGACTAGTCTAATGGTGACTAGTCTAATGGTGAACTATACCTCTGCTTCAATCTCATCGTAGAGGAACTGCTTCTTGAACTTGGTCAGGGCGTAGTGGGCGCTGTCATTATAGAGGTCCAGAGGATACAACACATACCTGCAGGACAGAGACGGTTTACTAAAAAATACATTTCATTTTGTAGCAATAGAGAGAGGACAGGACATAGATTTTGTGAGACAACCTCTCCCTCAATGTGATCAAGACAAAGGAGCTGATCGTGGACTACAGGAAAAGACGGGCCGAACAGGCCCCCATTAACATCGACAAGGTTGTAGGGGAGCAGGTCGATAGTTTCAAGTTCCTTGGTGTCCACATCACCAACGAAACATTATGGTCCAAACACACCAAGACAGTTGTGAAGAGAGCACGACAACACCTTTTCCCCCTCAGGGGACTGAAAAGATTTGGTATGGGTCCGGAGATCCTCAGTTGCACCATCGAGAGCATCCTGGCCGGTTGCATCACCTATGGCAACTGCTCGGCATCTGACAGTAAGATGCTACAGAGGGTAGTGCGTACGGCCCAGTCCATCACTGGGGCCAAGCTTCCTGCCATCCAGGACCTCTATACTAGACCAAAGAATTGTCAAAGACTCCAGCCATCCTGGTTATATACTGTTCTCTCTGCTACCGCACGGGAAGCGGTGCACTAAGTGTAGGAGCACTAAGTGTAGGTCCAAAAGGCTCCTAAACAGCTTCTATCCCCAAGCCATAAGACTCCTGAACAATTAATAAAATGGACACGTGGACCATTTACATTGACCCCCCCTGTTTTTACACTGCTGCTACTTGCTATTTATTGTCTATGCATCGTCACTTTACCTCTACCTACATAAAGTTTGATTTAATTTTAAATTACATTTGGTAGCTCCTATATGTATAACTTGATGAGACTGTCTGTCTTCACAATTCATTTATTTTCGTTTGCGCTTGTTAGCATATTTAGCTAGCAGCCTCCATGGAAAATCGATATTGCTTGTGCTAATTTAGTTAGCATTCTGGGAATCGACACCCAATTATATTTTTGTAGTTTGTTTTTGGCACCCCCTTGTCTACTAAGCCGGTAATACCGTAAATCCTGGAATGAGAGAAAGACGGTATGAAAATCTGGAAACCGCCCAACAGTAGTGTGTGTGTCGGACGGACACACACACACACACACACACACACACACACACACACACACACACACACACACACACACACACACACACACACACACACACACAGTGGTCTAACATGGTGTCTTACTCCATCATAGAGGCCTCCTTGAGGTTACAGGGCATGGACAGACGGACGGACGGACACACACAGTCTAACATGGTGTCTTACTCCATCATAGAGGCCTCCTTGGTCTCCAGAATGTGGTCTGTGAGGATCCAGGGCATGGACATCTCGATGGGGAACTGGATCCTGCGACCCATGGTCAGCTCCAGGAAGAACTCTCTAAACCACAGCTGAGACAGGTCACAGCACTGCTGCAGGGTCTCTGTTAGGGAGGGGACAGGGGGACAGACAGAGGGTTAGAGAGGGGACAAAGGGTTAGAGAGGGGACGGGGGGACAGACAGAGGGTTAGAGAGGGGACAGAGGGACAGACGGAGGGGACAGGGGGTTAGAGAGGGGACGGGGGGACAGGGGGACAGACAGAGGGGACAGGGGGACAGACAGAGGGTTAGAGAGGGGACAGGGGGACAGACAGAGGGTTAGAGAGGGGACAGGGGGTTAGAGAGGGGACAGAGGGACAGACAGAGGGTTAGGGAGGGGACAGGGGGACAGACAGAGGGGACAAGGTTAGAGAGGGGACAGAGGGACAGACAGAGGGTTAGAGAGGGGACAGGGGGACAGACAGAGGGTTAGAGAGGGGACAGGGGGACAAATGGTTAGAGAGGGGACAGGGGGACAGAGGGTTAGAGAGGGGACAGGAGGGGACAGGAGGACAGACAGAGGGTTAGAGAGGGGACAGGAGGACAGACAGAGGGTTAGAGAGGGGACAGGAGGACAGACAGAGGGTTAGAGAGGGGACAGGGGGACAGACAGAGGGTTAGAGAGGGGACAGAGGGACAGACAGAGGGTTAGAGAGGGGACAGGGGGACAAAGGGTTAGAGAGGGGACAGACAGAGGGTTAGAGAGGGGACAGAGGGACAGACAGAGGGTTAGAGAGGGGACAGGGGGACAAAGGGTTAGAGAGGGGACAGGGGGACAGACAGAGGGTTAGAGAGGGGACAGGGGGACAAAGGGTTAGAGGGGGGACAGGGGGACAGACGGAGGGTTAGGGTTAGAGAAGGGACAAAGACAGACAGAGGGTTAGGGTAGAGAGGAGTCAGGGGGACAGACAGAGGGGACAAAGGGTTAGAGAGGGGACAGAGGGACAGACAGAGGGTTAGAGAGGGGACAGGGGGACAAAGGGTTAGAGAGGGGACAGGGGGACAGACAGAGGGTTAGAGAGGGGACAGGGGGACAAAGGGTTAGAGGGGGGACAGGGGGACAGACGGAGGGTTAGGGTTAGAGAGGGGACAGGGGTACAGACGGAGGGTTAGAGAGGGGACAGGGGGACAAAGGGTTAGGGTTAGAGAGGGGACAGGGGGACAAAGGGTTAGGGTTAGAGAGGGGACAAAGAGACAGATGGAGGGTTAGAGTTAGAGAGGGGACAGGGGGACAGACAGGGGGGCATACAGAGGGGACAGACGGAGCAGGAGGTACCGGCTGCATCATCCTATCCCATTTGGGATGTAGACTCAACCGGACTCTCTCTCCTTACCGCTGAAGTTGAGCATGTTAGAGAGGGGACAGGGGGACAGACAGAAGGGACAGGGGGACAGACAGAGGGTTAGAGAGGGGACAGGGGGACAGACAGAAGGGACAGGGGGACAGACAGAGGGTTAGAGAGGGGACAGGGGGACAGACAGAAGGGACAGGGGGACAGACAGAGGGTTAGAGAGGGGACAGGGGGACAGACAGAGGGTTAGAGAGGGGACAGGGGGACAGACAGAAGGGACAGGGGGACAGACAGAGGGTTAGAGAGGGGACAGGGGGACAGACAGAAGGGACAGGGGGACAGACAGAGGGTTAGAGAGGGGACAGGGGGACAGACAGAGGGTTAGAGAGGGGACAGGGGGACAGACAGAGGGTTAGAGAGGGGACAGGGGGACAGACAGAGGGGACAGGGGGACAGACAGAGGGGACAGGGGGACAGACAGAGGGGACAGGGGGACAGACAGAGGGTTAGAGAGGGGACAGGGGGCAGACAGAGGGGACAGGGGGACAGACAGAGGGGACAGGGGGGCAGACAGAGGGGACAGGGGGGCAGACAGAGGGGACAGGGGGACAGACGGAGGGGACAGGGGGACAGACGGAGGGTTAGAGAGGGGACAGGGGGACAGACAGAGGGGACAGGGGGACAGACAGAGGGTTAGAGAGGGGACAGGGGGACAGACAGAGGGTTAGAGAGGGGACAGGGGGACAGGGGGCAGACAGAGGGTTAGAGAGGGGACAGGGGGACAGGGGGACAGACAGAGGGGACAGGGGGACAGACGGAGCAGAATGGTTCTGTAAAGTCCGTACCGCTGAAGTTGAGCAGGTTAGAGAGGGGACAGGGGGACAGACAGAGGGGACAGGGGGACAGACAGAGGGTTAGAGAGGGGACAGGGGGACAGGGGGACAGACAGAGGGGACAGGGGGACAGGAGGACAGACAGAGGGGACAGGGGGACAGACAGAGGGGACAGGGGGACAGACAGAGGGGACAGGGGGACAGACAGAGGGTTAGAGAGGGGACAGGGGGACAGACAGAGGGGACAGGGGGACAGACGGAGGGGACAGGGGGACAGACGGAGCAGGATGGTTCTGTAAAGTCCGTACCGCTGAAGTTGAGCAGGTGTGTGTAGAAGAAGGACTCTCTGTGGAACTTCTCCATGTCCATGATGGTGGGTCCCTCCAGACTGCTGCGGAGAGTCTTCTTAGAACCACTCTTATCAGCTATCAGAGACTCCAGCATGGTACGGACCATGTACAGCTACAGAGGAGGAGGAGGAGGAGGAGGAGGAGGAGGAGGAGGAGGATGATAGAGGAAGAGGAGGAGGAGAGGAGGAGGAATGGAAAGGCACAGAGGGGAGGATGAGGAGAAATTATAAATGACTGACAGATAAAAGGTTTAAATGTTCAACTTCTGGTTAGTCGCCACCAAAACTGTTCTGTATGTAACTAACTTCTGATTGGTCGCCACCAAAAACAGTTCTGTATGTAACTAACTTCTGATTGGTCGCCACCAAAAACAGTTCTGTACGTAACTAACTTCTGGTTGGTCGCCACCAAAACTGTTCTGTATGTAACTAACTTCTGATTGGTTTAGGAATGTTAATGGGCAACCTCTGAAAACACAGTTTGATTGGTACTGGTTATCGGTCTACAGGTTCAAAAGGGGCTTTATAAATACATTTGATTTGATTACGTTCGACTGCCTCAAAGTGTAGCGAGAAACAACATGGCTTCAGGCTGGATCAACACCCGTTGCATAGAGCTCTCCCAGCTTGGACGTTGTGGCAACGTATGTTTTTGGTTTGACATTGGTTGTGGGAATAAAGCCATACGTTTCCCTGACAGGTTTTTGTTTTAAACGTTCTGAGAACAGAAGTGAACATTTTGCCTGTTCTAGGAACATTTATTTTTGGGTTACAGGGAGGTTCTGAGAACGTTTTACTCTGGTTCCAGGGAGGTTCTGAGAACATTGTCCTGGGAGGTTTTTATTACCGCTCAGAGAACTGAAATTATAGACTATTTAGTTGTTTTTGAATGACTTCCTTAACCTTTACTGAGTGTTTCAATAAGGCGTTTAATAACACCGCTAGCTTATTTTGGGTTAACGTTTTTGAACTCCAAGCACAGATAGGCAATAATAATACAAACACCTTTTTATTTGGCATCGGTGAGATTCAAACCTATGATCTTCTGTTCTTTATCCATGGAATTAGTCTGTTCCACCGGGAGGGAGCTAGCATGCCATGTTGGTCTATTCAAACAGACCCCATTTCAAAGGAAGCAAGCACTATTAACATCAGGTGTGGCCAATTAGTGGGTGTGGCCAACACACCTGAACACACTTAACCTCACTAGGGTAGGGGGCACTATTTTCACCTCCGGATGAAAAGCGTGCCCAAAGTAAACTGCCTGCTACTCAGGCCCAGAAGGTAGGATATGCATATAATTGGTAGATTTGGATAGAAAACACGCTAAAGTTTCCAAAACTGTTAAAATAATGTCTGTGAGTAAAACAGAACTGAAATGGCAGGTGAAAACCTGAGGAAAATCTATCCAGGAAGTGCAATTAGTTTGAAATGGCTGTTTTTCCATTGAAAGCCTATCTACCATTTAAAGAGATAGGACCCAGATTCCATTCCCTATGGCTTCCACTAGTTGTGAACAGTCTTTAGACATTGTTTCAGGCTAATGCTTTGGGCTTTTATTCTGAAAAATGAGGGAGAATGACAACTTTGAGTCTGTGGATAGTGTGGTGTTTCCTGCGCACGACCGAGAGTTGGCCTTTCTTGTTTTTCTTTTATATTGACGACGCTATTGTCCGGTAGAAATATTATCGATTATTTAGGCTAAAAAAACAACCTGAGGATTGATTATAAACATTGTTTGATATGTTTCTGTGAACTTTACTGATACTAGTTGGAATTTTCGTCTGCCTCTTGTGACCGCATTTGAGCCATTGGATTACTGAACAAAACGCGCCAACAAAATGGAGGTTTTTGGATATAAAGAGGGACTTTATCGAACAAAACAAACATTTATTGTGTAACTGGGAGTCTTGTGAGTGCAATCATACGACGATCATCAAAAGGTAAGTGATTCATTTTATTGCTATTTCTGACTTTCATGACTAATCTACTTGGCTGCTAACTGTATGTAATGTTTTGTGTGCTGAGCGCTGTCCTCAGATAATCGCATGGTTTGCTTTCGCCGTAAAGCCTTTTTGAAATCTGACACGGCGGCTGGATTAACAACAAGTTAAGCTTTATTTTGATGTATTACACTTGTGATTTCATGAAAGTTAAATATTTATAGTAATTTAATTTGAATTTGGCGCTCTGCAATTTCACCGGATGTTGGCCAGGTGGGACGCTACCCTCCCACACCCCCTAGAGAGGTTAACAAGATAGAGGATAGGGAGAGTTTTGTTGATGCTGAGAACGAAATGTATGTTTTTAATTACATTCTTAAAAACGTTCTCTGAATGTTACTAACATTTTCTTGTGGTTTTTAATGGAACGATTTTATCATGTTCTGAGAACGGAATTTAAAGCTTATTGATTTTAATGTGCACAATAAAATTTCCCAGAATTTTGTCAAGAACGGACATAAAAGTGAAACATCTTCTCTGAAAGGTTCTGAGAACATCGCTAAAGTCAAACATAAAAAAAAAAATACTTTTTAGTAAAAATACGACATTAAATAGAACCACATGGGCACTTGTGTGGAATGTTCTGTGGAAGCGCTGAAATTCCCACAGAAGAACGTTGTTTGTTAACGTTCTCCGAACTATTTGAGAACATTCCCAATGTCAAACCAGTTGGAGAACTTTCCTAGAACGTTATCAAAAGCCGAAATTAAAATGTAACCATGTTTGAACTTTTATGAAACGTTCTGTTAAAGCCGGGGTGTCAAACTCATTCCACGGAGGGCCTAGTGTCTGCGGGTTTGTGGTTTTTCCCTTTCAAATTAAGACGGAGACAACCAGGTGAGGAGAGTTATTTACTAATTACTAACTATTTACTAATCAATCAAGCACAAGGGAGGAGTGGACACTCGGCAAACCGTGGAATAAATTTGACACGTGTGTTAAAGCAATAAAATAAGGAAATATCATTTTTTGGGTGAAGTTCCTTAAATGTGTTTAGAATGTTCCAAAGACAAGCAACTATCCTGCACCCATTCCCAGAGCATTGTGGGAAGGTTGTATGCCAAATAATCATAGACAATCACGGTTCTCACCAAGCTCTGAGAAACATGGTTCTCAGAACGCTATGTGCTAGCTGGGCTCATTCTCTCTCTAGAAAGGAGATGAATGATGTACTCCTGGAACGCAGGACTAGGCCGATAACTCTGTCATTTATGACAGAACAGATCATTAGTGATCTAGAAAAAGCTCATGCTATGTATGGTACAGCTGATAAATTTTCCGCCAGATTACAGTTTAGGTTATATAGGCACTGTGAGAACGACTATGGTATGATGTGACTAGGATAGGAGGCTGTGATGGTAAAAAAGGGGACAATGTATGAGAAATAAAGGCAGGATAAAGAGATGGCTGTCTGTAGTAGTGATCGTAGAGACAGAGCTGTGACAGACCTGTGTGAGAAATAAAGGCAGGATAAAGAGATGACTGTCTGTAGTAGTGATCGTAGAGACAGACCTGTGTGCTGGAGGGGCCGACGGCGCGGCGGGGGACCTTGATGTCAAACCCTCCCTTGGGATCCTTCTCTCCTCGCAGGGCCGGGTCGTTGTGTGGCTCACGTCCTGCCTCCCAATCACAGATGGTCTTCCTGATGGCCTGCAGGACACTGGGGAGAGAACAGCACAAAATACATTGAAAAACAACTCTCAGCAGAGTCCACATCATCAGGGGTCTGCAACTCTGACACCGGAGGTGTTACAGCAGGATGGGAACAAAAGCCTGCACACTCAGTAGCTGGAGAACTCTGCCGCCCCCCCCCCCGAAAAAGCCATAATTCAAAGGATGTTTTGTGCGGTCCCATTTGTTCCGCCGTACCTCTGGACCACGTTCTTCTTCTTCTTGATGGCCTGCCGTAGCGGGTCTCTCAGGGTGAGCTGGGCGAAGTCCTGCAGGACTGAGTAGATGGTGTGGCGGATCGCGTGGTTAAACACCGACTCCATACGACCCATCAGAACCTGCAACCCCTTTATCATGGCCATCACCTGGAGGAAGGAACACCTCAGAGTTAGTCTCTAACACACCTAGACAGGTTAATTAGAGACACACCTAGAGACAGGTTAGTTAGAGACACACCTAGAGACAGGTTAATTAGAGACACACCTAGAGACAGGTTAATTAGAGACACACCTAGAGACAGGTTAATTAGAGACACCTAGAGACAGGTTAATTAGAGACACACCTAGAGACACACCTAGAGACAGGTTAATTAGAGACACACCTAGAGACACACCTAGAGACAGGTTAATTAGAGACACACCTAGAGACAGGTTAATTAGAGACACACCTAGAGACAGGTTAATTAGAGACACACCTAGAGACAGGTTAATTAGAGACACCTAGAGACAGGTTAATTAGAGACACCTAGAGACAGGTTAATTAGAGACACACCTAGAGACAGGTTAATTAGAGACACACCTAGAGACAGGTTAATTAGAGACACACCTAGAGACAGGTTAATTAGAGACACCTAGAGACAGGTTAATTAGAGACACACCTAGAGACAGGTTAATTAGAGACACACCTAGAGACAGGTTAATTAGAGACACCTAGAGACAGGTTAATTAGAGACACCTAGAGACAGGTTAATTAGAGACACACCTAGAGACAGGTTAATTAGAGACACACCTAGAGACAGGTTAATTAGAGACACACCTAGAGACAGGTTAATTAGAGACACACCTAGAGACAGGTTAATTAGAGACACCTAGAGACAGGTTAATTAGAGACACACCTAGAGACAGGTTAATTAGAGACACACCTAGAGACAGGTTAATTAGAGACACACCTAGAGACAGGTTAATTAGAGACACCTAGAGACAGGTTAATTAGAGACACACCTAGAGACACACCTAGAGACAGGTTAATTAGAGACACACCTAGAGACACACCTAGAGACAGGTTAATTAGAGACACACCTAGAGACAGGTTAATTAGAGACACACCTAGAGACAGGTTAATTAGAGACACACCTAGAGACAGGTTAATTAGAGACACCTAGAGACAGGTTAATTAGAGACACCTAGAGACAGGTTAATTAGAGACACACCTAGAGACAGGTTAATTAGAGACACACCTAGAGACAGGTTAATTAGAGACACACCTAGAGACAGGTTAATTAGAGACACCTAGAGACAGGTTAATTAGAGACACACCTAGAGACAGGTTAATTAGAGACACACCTAGAGACAGGTTAATTAGAGACACCTAGAGACAGGTTAATTAGAGACACCTAGAGACAGGTTAATTAGAGACACACCTAGAGACAGGTTAATTAGAGACACACCTAGAGACAGGTTAATTAGAGACACACCTAGAGACAGGTTAATTAGAGACACACCTAGAGACAGGTTAATTAGAGACACCTAGAGACAGGCTAATTAGAGACACACCTAGAGACAGGTTAATTAGAGACACACCTAGAGACAGGTTAATTAGAGACACACCTAGAGACAGGTTAATTAGAGACACACCTAGAGACAGGTTAATTAGAGACACACCTAGAGACAGGTTAATTAGAGACACCTAGAGACAGGTTAATTAGAGACAGGTTAGTTAGAGACACACCTAGAGACAGGTTAATTAGAGACACACCTAGAGACAGGTTAATTAGAGACAGGTTAGTTAGAGACACACCTAGAGACAGGTTAATTAGAGACACACCTAGAGACAGGTTAATTAGAGACACACCTAGAGACAGGTTAATTAGAGACAGGTTAGTTAGTCTGCCACACCTCAGAGTTAGTCTCTAACACACCTCAGAGTTAGTCTCTAACACACCTAGAGACAGGTTAATTAGAGACACACCTAGAGACAGGTTAATTAGTCTCCAACACACCTAGACAGGTTAATTAGACACAGGTTAATTAGAGACACACCTAGAGACAGGTTAATTAGTCTCCAACACACCTAGACAGGTTAATTAGAGACAGGTTAATTAGAGATAGATTAGTTAGTCTAACACACCTCAGAGTTAGTCTCTAACACACCTAGACAGGTTAATTAGAGACACACCTAGAGACAGGTTAATTAGTCTCCAACACACCTAGACAGGTTAATTAGACACAGGTTAATTAGAGACACACCTAGAGACAGGTTAATTAGTCTCCAACACACCTAGACAGGTTAATTAGAGACAGGTTAATTAGAGATAGGTTAGTTAGTCTAACACACCTCAGAGTTAGTCTCTAACACACCTAGACAGGTTAATTAGAGACACACCTAGAGACAGGTTAATTAGAGACAGGTTAATTAGAGACAGGTTAATTAGACCTCAGACATACATTTATAAAGCCTTTGTTATATCAGCAGTTGTAACAAAGTAGTCAAGTTAGAGACGATTTGTGCCGTCTCTCCAACTCCTATGGAAGTCCTAGGACCACAGGAGGGACCAGGCTAGGTAATGACCAGGCTAGGTAAGGACCAGGCTAGGTAAGGACCAGGCTAGGTAATGACCAGACTAGGTCACGACCAGGCTAGGTCACGACCAGGCTAGGTCACGACCAGGCTAGGTCACGACCAGAAAAGCTGGCTAGACAGCAGAAACAGATATGGGACCAGGCTAGGAAATGACCAGGCTAGGTAACGTCCAGGCTAGGTAACGTCCAGGCTAGGTAACGTCCAGGCTAGGTAACGACCAGGCTAGGTAACGACCAGGCTAGGTAACGACCAGGCTAAGGTAACGACCAGGCTAAGTAGTGACCAGGCTAGGTCACGACCAGGCTAGGTAAGGACCAGGCTAGGTCATGAACAGGCTAGGTAAGGACCAGGCTAGGTCACGACCAGCCTAGGTCACGACCAGCCTAGGTCACGACCAGCCTAGGTCACGACCAGCCTAGGTCACGACCAGACTAGGTAACGACCAGACTAGGTAACGACCAGGCTAGGTAACGACCAGGCTAGGTAACGACCAGGCTAGGTAACGACCAGACTAGGTAACGACCAGACTAGGTAACGACCAGGCTAGGTAACGACCAGGCTAGGTAACGACCAGGCTAGGTAACGACCAGACTAGGTAACGACCAGGCTAGGTAACGACCAGGCTAGGTAACGACCAGGCTAGGTAACGACCAGGCTAGGTAACGACCAGACTAGGTAACGACCAGACTAGGTAACGACCAGACTAGGTAACGACCAGGCCAGGTAACGACCAGGCCAGGTAACGACCAGGCCAGGTAACGACCAGGCTAGGTAACGACCAGGCTAGGTAACGACCAGGCTAGGTAACGACCAGGCTAGGTAACGACCAGACTAGGTAACGACCAGGCTAGGTAACGACCAGGCTAGGTAACGACCAGGCTAGGTAACGACCAGGCTAGGTAACGACCAGGCTAGGTAACGACCAGACTAGGTAACGACCAGACTAGGTAACGACCAGGCTAGGTAACGACCAGACTAGGTAACGACCAGGCTAGGTAACGACCAGGCTAGGTAACGACCAGACTAGGTAACGACCAGACTAGGTAACGACCAGGCTAGGTAACGACCAGACTAGGTAACGACCAGACTAGGTAACGACCAGACTAGGTAACGACCAGACTAGGGTGATTGGCCAACAGACAGATTGTGGAGGGGAGAAGGTAGTAAACTGACCTCGACCAGGGCAAACTTCTCCTCGACGGTGTAGTTGTATCGTGTAGCTCGTTCATACTCCTCCGCGTTGTCAGGACACTCCTTGTTAGAGTACTTATCCGTTGGATGAACCAGCTTCCACGAGTACTGCAGGAAGAAGAAGAGTTGTCTTCATCATTATCATCCTCATCATTATCAAATCAAATAAAAAGTTGTCACATGACCCGAATACAACAGGTGTAGTAGACCTTACAGTGAAATGCCGAATACAACAGGTGTAGTAGACCTTACAGTGAAATGCTTACTTACAAGCCCTTAACCAACAATACAGTTTTAAGAAAATACCAACAACAAAAAAGTTAGAGATAAGAATAACAAATAATTAAAGTGCAGCAGTAAATAACAATAGTGGGGCAATATACAGGGTGTTACGGTACAGAGTCAATGTGGAGGCTATATACAGGGGGTACCGGTACAGAGTCAATGTGGAGGCTATATACAGGGTGTTACGGTACAGAGTCAATGTGGAGGCTATATACAGGGTGTTACGGTACAGAGTCAATGTGGAGGCTATATACAGGGGGTAACGTTACAGAGTCAATGTGGAGGCTATATACAGGGGTTAACGGTACAGAGTCAATGTGGAGGCTATATACAGGGTGTTACGGTACAGAGTCAATGTGGAGGCTATATACAGGGAGTTACGGTACAGAGTCAATGTGGAGGCTATATACAGGGTGTTACGGTACAGAGTCAATGTGGAGGCTATATACAGGGTATTACGGTACAGAGTCAATGTGGAGGCTATATACAGGGGGTACCGGTACAGAGTCAATGTGGAGGCTATATACAGGGTGTTACGGTACAGAGTCAATGTGGAGGCTATATACAGGGGTTAACGGTACAGAGTCAATGTGGAGGCTATATACAGGGTGTTACGGTACAGAGTCAATGTGGAGGCTATATACAGGGAGTTACGGTACAGAGTCAATGTGGAGGCTATATACAGGGTGTTACGGTACAGAGTCAATGTGGAGGCTATATACAGGGTGTTACGGTACAGAGTCAATGTGGAGGCTATATACAGGGGGGTACCGGTACAGAGTCAATGTGGAGGCTATATACAGGGGGTACTGGTACAGAGTCAATGTGGAGGCTATATACAGGGGGTACCGGTACAGAGTCAATGTGGAGGCTATATACAGGGTGTTACGGTACAGAGTCAATGTGGAGGCTATATACAGGGTGTTACGGTACAGAGTCAATGTGGAGGCTCTATACAGGGGGTACCGGTACAGAGTCAATGTGGAGGCTATATACAGGGTGTTACGGTACAGAGTCAATGTGGAGACTATATACAGGGGTTAACGGTACAGAGTCAATGTGGAGGCTATATACAGGGTGTTACGGTACAGAGTCAATGTGGAGGCTATATACAGGGTGTTACGGTACAGAGACAATGTGGAGGCTATATACAGGGTGTTACGGTACAGAGTCAATGTGGAGGCTCTATACAGGGTGTTACGGTACAGAGTCAATGTGGAGGCTATATACAGGGTGTTACGGTACAGAGTCAATGTGGAGGCTATATACAGGGTGTTACGGTACAGAGTCAATGTGGAGGCTCTATACAGGGGGTACCGGTACAGAGTCAATGTGGAGGCTATATACAGGGTGTTACGGTACAGAGTCAATGTGGAGACTATATACAGGGGTTAACGGTACAGAGTCAATGTGGAGGCTATATACAGGGTGTTACGGTACAGAGTCAATGTGGAGGCTATATACAGGGTATTACGGTACAGAGTCAATGTGGAGGCTATATACAGGGGGTACCGGTACAGAGTCAATGTGGAGGCTATATACAGGGGGTTACGGTACAGAGTCAATGTGGAGGCTATATACAGGGTGTTACGGTACAGAGTCAATGTGGAGGCTATATACAGGGTATTACGGTACAGAGTCAATGTGGAGGCTATATACAGGGGGTACTGGTACAGAGTCAATGTGGAGGCTATATACAGGGTATTACGGTACAGAGTCAATGTGGAGACTATATACAGGGGTTACGGTACAGAGTCAATGTGGATGCTATATACAGGGGGTACTGGTACAGAGTCAATGTGGAGGCTATATACAAGGGGTTAACGGTACAGAGTCAATGTGGAGGCTATATACAGGGGGTACCGGTACAGAGTCAATGTGGAGGCTATATACAAGGGTGTTACGGTACAGAGTCAATGTGGAGGCTATATACAGGGGGTACTGGTACAGAGTCAATGTGGAGGCTATATACAAGGGGTTAACGGTACAGAGTCAATGTGGAGGCTATATACAGGGTGTTACGGTACAGAGTCAATGTGGAGACTATATACAGGGGGTTACGGTACAGAGTCAATGTGAAAACTATATACAGGGGGTTACGGTACAGAGTCAATGTGGAGGCTATATACAGGGGGTACCGGTACAGAGTCAATGTGGAGGCTATATACAGGGGGTACCGGTACAGAGTCAATGTGGAGGCTATATACAGGGTGTTACGGTACAGAGTCAATGTGGAGGCTATATACAGGGGGTTAACGGTACAGAGTCAATGTGGAGGCTATATACAGGGGGTACCGGTACAGAGTCAATGTGGAGGCTATATACAGGGGGTACTGGTACAGAGTCAATGTGGAGGCTATATACAGGGGGTACCGGTACAGAGTCAATGTGGAGGCTATATACAAGGGGTTAACGGTACAGAGTCAATGTGGAGACTATATACAGGGGTTACGGTACAGAGTCAATGTGGAGGCTATATACAGGGGGTTACGGTACAGAGTCAATGTGGAGGCTATATACAGGGGGTACCGGTACAGAGTCAATGTGGAGGCTATATACAGGGGGTACCGGTACAGAGTCAATGTGGAGGCTATATACAGGGTATTACGGTACAGAGTCAATGTGGAGGTTATATACAGGGTGTTACGGTACAGAGTCAATGTGGAGGTTATATACAGGGTGTTACGGTACAGAGTCAATGTGGAGGCTATATACAGGGGGGTACCGGTACAGAGTCAATGTGGAGGCTATATACAGGGTATTACGGTACAGAGTCAATGTGGAGACTATATACAGGGTATTACGGTACTGAGTCAATGTGGAGGCTATATACAGGGGGTACTGGTACAGAGTCAATGTGGAGGCTATATACAGGGGGTACCGGTACAGAGTCAATGTGGAGGCTATATACAAGGGGTTAACGGTACAGAGTCAATGTGGAGACTATATACAGGGGTTACGGTACAGAGTCAATGTGGAGGCTATATACAGGGGGTTACGGTACAGAGTCAATGTGGAGGCTATATACAGGGGGTACCGGTACAGAGTCAATGTGGAGGCTATATACAGGGGGTACCGGTACAGAGTCAATGTGGAGGCTATATACAGGGTATTACGGTACAGAGTCAATGTGGAGGTTATATACAGGGTGTTACGGTACAGAGTCAATGTGGAGGTTATATACAGGGTGTTACGGTACAGAGTCAATGTGGAGGCTATATACAGGGGGGTACCGGTACAGAGTCAATGTGGAGGCTATATACAGGGTATTACGGTACAGAGTCAATGTGGAGACTATATACAGGGTATTACGGTACTGAGTCAATGTGGAGGCTATATACAGGGGGTACTGGTACAGAGTCAGTGTGGAGGCTATATACAGGGGGTACCGGTACAGAGTCAATGTGGAGGCTATATACAGGGTATTACGGTACAGAGTCAATGTGGAGGCTATATACAGGGGGTACCGGTACAGAGTCAGTGTGGAGGCTATATACAGGGGGTACCGGTACAGAGTCAATGTGGAGGCTATATACAGGGGGTACCGGTACAGAGTCAGTGTGGAGGCTATATACAGGGGGTACCGGTACAGAGTCAATGTGGAGGCTATATACAGGGGGTACCGGTACAGAGTCAGTGTGGAGGCTATATACAGGGGGTACCGGTACAGAGTCAATGTGGAGGCTATATACAGGGGGTTACGGTACAGAGTCAATGTGGAGACTATATACAGGGGTTACGGTACAGAGTCAATGTGGAGGCTATATACAGGGGGTTACGGTACAGAGTCAATGTGGAGGCTATATACAGGGGGTACCGGTACAGAGTCAATGTGGAGGCTATATACAGGGGGTACCGGTACAGAGTCAATGTGGAGGCTATATACAGGGTGTTACGGTACAGAGTCAATGTGGAGGCTATATACAGGGGGTACCGGTACAGAGTCAGTGTGGAGGCTATATACAGGGGGTACCGGTACAGAGTCAATGTGGAGGCTATATACAGGGGGTTACGGTACAGAGTCAATGTGGAGGCTATATACAGGGTGTTACGGTACAGAGTCAATGTGGAGACTATATACAGGGGGTTACGGTACAGAGTCAATGTGGAGGCTCTATACAGGGAGTTACGGTACAGAGTCAATGTGGAGGCTATATACAGGGGGTACCGGTACAGAGTCAATGTGGAGGCTCTATACAGGGAGTTACGGTACAGAGTCAATGTGGAGGCTATATACAGGGGGTACCGGTACAGAGTCAATGTGGAGACTATATACAGGGTATTACGGTACAGAGTCAATGTGGAGGCTCTATACAGGGAGTTACGGTACAGAGTCAATGTGGAGGCTATATACAGGGGGTAACGTTACAGAGTCAATGTGGAGGCTATATACAGGGGGTACCGGTACAGAGTCAATGTGGAGGCTATATACAGGGGGTACCGGAACTGAGTCAATGTGGAGGCTATATACAGGGGGTACCGGTACAGAGTCAATGTGGAGGCTATATACAGGGGGTACTGGTACAGAGTCAATGTGGAGGCTATATACAGGGGGTACCGGTACAGAGTCAATGTGGAGGCTATATACAGGGGGTACCGGTACAGAGTCAATGTGGAGGCTATATACAGGGTGTTACGGTACAGAGTCAATGTGGAGGCTATATACAGGGGGTACCGGTACAGAGTCAATGTGGAGACTATATACAGGGGGTACCGGTACAGAGTCAATGTGTAGGCTATATACAGGGTGTTACGGTACAGAGTCAATGTGGAGGCTATATACAGGGTGTTACGGTACAGAGTCAATGTGGAGGCTATATACAGGGGGTACCGGTACAGAGTCAATGTGGAGGCTATATACAGGGTGTTACGGTACAGAGTCAATGTGGAGGCTATATACAGGGGTACCGGTACAGAGTCAATGTGGAGGCTATATACAGGGGGTACCGGTACAGAGTCAAATGTGGAGGCTATATACAGGGTGTTAAGGTACAGAGTCAATGTGGAGGCTATATACAGGGTGTTACGGTACAGAGTCAATGTGGAGGCTATATACAGGAGGTACCAGTACAGAGTCAATGTGGAGGCTATATACAGGGGGTACCATTACAGAGTCAATGTGGAGGCTATATACAGGGTGTTACGGTACAGAGTCAATGTGGAGGCTATATACAGGGTGTTACGGTACAGAGTCAATGTGCAGGGCCACCGGTATCGAGGTAATATGTACATGTAGGTAGAGTTATTAAAGTGACTATGCATAGATGATAACAGAGAGTAGCAGCAGCGTAGAAGAGGGTGCTGGGGGGGGGGGGGGGGGGGGGGGGGGGCAATGCAAATAGTCTGGGTGGCCATTTCATTAGATGTTCAGAAGTCTTATGGCTTGGGGGTAGAAGCTGTTTAGAAGCCTCATGGTCCTAGACTTGGCGCTCCGGTACCACTTGCCGTGCGGTAGTAGAGAGAACAGTCTATGACTAGGGTGGCTAGAGTCTTACGGCTTGGGGGTAGAAGATGTGCTTGAAAATGGGGGTGTGCTCGGTCCTCCTTTTCCTGTAGTCCACAATCATGTCCTCCTTACCACAGACATGTCTGACAATATGAGACTCCAGTGAAGGAGTCAGTGGTTTGTGGAGCTCGTCTTTTGCAAGAAAAGAGGGTTATGATCGGTAGAGACCACCATAGGGGTAGAGACTATACATACACCTCAAAGTGCTGAAGAGCCAGAAACAAGCGTCTCCTTCTCGATAGTCTAGTAGTGTTTCTGATATGAGGCCAATGTCTTTGAAATGTATCCCTCAGGGTGTTCAACACTGTTATCATCTTTGTGTAGGAACACAGCCCTTGCTCCTACATTGCTGACATCGGTGTATAAAGCACCGGTGCAGAGACCAAAAGGGGGTCTTGTCTTCTCAAAAGCCGGCTGACAGTCTGGACTCCAACAGAAAACGACTTTCGGACTAGTCAAATCTGTAAGTGGCGCAACAACGTGGGCGAAGTCCTGGCAAAAAGTCTTGTAGTAGCCAGCCATTCCAGAGAATCGGCACAGTTCCTGGCAAGAAGTCCTGTAGTAGCCAGCCATTCCAGAGAATCGGCACAGTTCCTGGCAAGAAGTCCTGTAGTAGCCAGCCATTCCAGAGAATCGGCACAGTTCCTGGCAAGAAGCTGGCACTGGAAGGTTATGGATGGCCTCCACGTGCCGGGACCGATCAGACTTTCCCTTGCCCCTCCACCGTTCCCGAGATACTTCACTGTTGCTCTGGCAATTTCACTCTTTGACAGGTTCACTGTCAGGTTGGCAGCTGCGAAACAGCTTGAACAGGTTTGTTTTAGTGCTGTTCGCAGCATCACCCTGCAACAACCTCTCTCTCAGCAAACTCAAAGGACCTCAAACACGAGCTCATTCGGACTAAAACCAAGAGATTCCTGAACAACCTCCCATGCTACAAACAGCACAAGACCCCTTCATCCCAGTCTTTTCTCAAACTCAAAGCAGTTAGCTCTCAACATAGACTTCAAAGTCTGATGAAACCTCTCAAGAGCACCTTGAGACTCTGGGTGGTAGAGGGCACTAGAGACTCTGGGTGGTAGAGGGCACTAGAGACTCTGGGTGGTAGAGGGCACTAGAGACTCTGGGTGGTATAGGGCACTAGAGACTCTGGGTGGTAGAGGGCACTAGAGACTCTGGGTGGTAGAGGGCACTAGAGACTCTGGGTGGTAGAGGGCACTAGAGACTCTGGGTGGCAGAGGGCACTAGAGACTCTGGGTGGTAGAGGGCACCTTGAGACTCTGGGTGGTAGAGGGCACCTTGAGACTCTGGGTGGTAGAGGGCACCTTGAGACTCTGGGTGGTAGAGGGCACTAGAGACTCTGGGTGGTAGAGGGCACTAGAGACTCTGGGTGGTAGAGGGCACTAGAGACTCTGGGTGGTAGAGGGCACTAGAGACTCTGGGTGGTAGAGGGCACTAGAGACTCTGGGTGGTAGAGGGCACTAGAGACTCTGGGTGGTAGAGGGCACTAGAGACTCTGGGTGGTAGAGGGCACTAGAGACTCTGGGTGGTAGAGGGCACTAGAGACTCTGGGTGGTAGAGGGCACTAGAGACTCTGGGTGGTAGAGGGCACTAGAGACTCTGGGTGGTAGAGGGCACTAGAGACTCTGGGTGGTAGAGGGCACTAGAGACTCTGGGTGGTAGAGGGCACTAGAGACTCTGGGTGGTAGAGGGCACTAGAGACTCTGGGTGGTAGAGGGCACTAGAGACTCTGGGTGGTAGAGGGCACTAGAGACTCTGGGTGGTAGAGGGCACTAGAGACTCTGGGTGGTAGAGGGCACTAGAGACTCTGGGTGGTAGAGGGCACTAGAGACTCTGGGTGGTAGAGGGCACTAGAGACTCTGGGTGGTAGAGGGCACTAGAGACTCTGGGTGGTAGAGGGCACTAGAGACTCTGGGTGGTAGAGGGCACTAGAGACTCTGGGTGGTAGAGGGCACTAGAGACTCTGGGTGGTAGAGGGCACTAGAGACTCTGGGTGGTAGAGGGCACCTTGAGACTCTGGGTGGTAGAGGGAACTAGAGACTCTGGGTGGTAGAGGGCACTAGAGACTCTGGGTGGTAGAGGGCACTAGAGACTCTGGGTGGTAGAGGGCACTAGAGACTCTGGGTGGTAGAGGGCACTAGAGACTCTGGGTGGTAGAGGGCACTAGAGACTCTGGGTGGTAGAGGGCACTAGAGACTCTGGGTGGTAGAGGGCACTAGAGACTCTGGGTGGTAGAGGGCACTAGAGACTCTGGGTGGTAGAGGGCACTAGAGACTCTGGGTGGTAGAGGGCACTAGAGACTCTGGGTGGTAGAGGGCACTAGAGACTCTGGGTGGTAGAGGGCACTGAGACTCTGGGTGGTAGAGGGCACTAGAGACTCTGGGTGGTAGAGGGCACTAGAGACTCTGGGTGGTAGAGGGCACTAGAGACTCTGGGTGGTAGAGGGCACTAGAGACTCTGGGTGGTAGAGGGCACTAGAGACTCTGGGTGGCAGAGGGCACTAGAGACTCTGGGTGGCAGAGGGCACCTTGAGACTCTGGGTGGTAGAGGGCACCTTGAGACTCTGGGTGGTAGAGGGCACCTTGAGACTCTGGGTGGTAGAGGGCACTAGAGACTCTGGGTGGTAGAGGGCACTAGAGACTCTGGGTGGTAGAGGGCACTAGAGACTCTGGGTGGTAGAGGGCACTAGAGACTCTGGGTGGTAGAGGGCACTAGAGACTCTGGGTGGTAGAGGGCACTAGAGACTCTGGGTGGTAGAGGGCACTAGAGACTCTGGGTGGTAGAGGGCACTAGAGACTCTGGGTGGTAGAGGGCACTAGAGACTCTGGGTGGTAGAGGGCACTAGAGACTCTGGGTGGTAGAGGGCACTAGAGACTCTGGGTGGTAGAGGGCACTAGAGACTCTGGGTGGTAGAGGGCACTAGAGACTCTGGGTGGTAGAGGGCACTAGAGACTCTGGGTGGTAGAGGGCACTAGAGACTCTGGGTGGTAGAGGGCACTAGAGACTCTGGGTGGTAGAGGGCACTAGAGACTCTGGGTGGTAGAGGGCACTAGAGACTCTGGGTGGTAGAGGGCACTAGAGACTCTGGGTGGTAGAGGGCACTAGAGACTCTGGGTGGTAGAGGGCACTAGAGACTCTGGGTGGTAGAGAGCACTAGAGACTCTGGGTGGTAGAGGGCACCTTGAGACTCTGGGTGGTAGAGGACACTAGAGACTCTGGGTGGTAGAGGGCACTAGAGACTCTGGGTGGTAGAGGGCACTAGAGACTCTGGGTGGTAGAGGGCACTAGAGACTCTGGGTGGTAGAGGGCACCTTGAGACTCTGGGTGGTAGAGGGCACCTTGAGACTCTGGGTGGTAGAGGGCACCTTGAGACTCTGGGTGGTAGAGGGCACTAGAGACTCTGGGTGGTAGAGGGCACTAGAGACTCTGGGTGGTAGAGGGCACTAGAGACTCTGGGTGGTAGAGGGCACTAGAGACTCTGGGTGGTAGAGGGCACTAGAGACTCTGGGTGGTAGAGGGCACTAGAGACTCTGGGTGGTAGAGGGCACTAGAGACTCTGGGTGGTAGAGGGCACTAGAGACTCTGGGTGGTAGAGGGCACTAGAGACTCTTGGTGGTAGAGGGCACTAGAGACTCTGGGTGGTAGAGGGCACTAGAGACTCTGGGTGGTAGAGGGCACTAGAGACTCTGGGTGGTAGAGGGCACTAGAGACTCTGGGTGGTAGAGGGCACTAGAGACTCTGGGTGGTAGAGGGCACTAGAGACTCTGGGTGGTAGAGGGCACTAGAGACTCTGGGTGGTAGAGGGCACTAGAGACTCTGGGTGGTAGAGGGCACTAGAGACTCTGGGTGGTAGAGGGCACTAGAGACTCTGGGTGGTAGAGGGCACTAGAGACTCTGGGTGGTAGAGGGCACTAGAGACTCTGGGTGGTAGAGGGCACTAGAGACTCTGGGTGGTAGAGGGCACTAGAGACTCTGGGTGGTAGAGGGCACTAGAGACTCTGGGTGGTAGAGGGCACTAGAGACTCTGGGTGGTAGAGGGCACTAGAGACTCTGGGTGGTAGAGGGCACTAGAGACTCTGGGTGGTAGAGGGCACCTTGAGACTCTGGGTGGTAGAGGGCACTAGAGACTCTGGGTGGTAGAGGGCACCTTGAGACTCTGGGTGGTAGAGGGCACCTTGAGACTCTGGGTGGTAGAGGGCACCTTGAGACTCTGGGTGGTAGAGGGCACTAGAGACTCTGGGTGGTAGAGGGCACTAGAGACTCTGGGTGGTAGAGGGCACTAGAGACTCTGGGTGGTAGAGGGCACTAGAGACTCTGGGTGGTAGAGGGCACTAGAGACTCTGGGTGGTAGAGGGCACTAGAGACTCTGGGTGGTAGAGGGCACTAGAGACTCTGGGTGGTAGAGGGCACTAGAGACTCTGGGTGGTAGAGGGCACCTTGAGACTCTGGGTGGTAGAGGGCACTAGAGACTCTGGGTGGTAGAGGGCACCTTGAGACTCTGGGTGGTAGAGGGCACCTTGAGACTCTGGGTGGTAGAGGGCACTAGAGACTCTGGGTGGTAGAGGGCACTAGAGACTCTGGGTGGTAGAGGGCACTAGAGACTCTGGGTGGTAGAGGGCACTAGAGACTCTGGGTGGTAGAGGGCACTAGAGACTCTGGGTGGTAGAGGGCACTAGAGACTCTGGGTGGTAGAGGGCACTAGAGACTCTGAGTGGTAGAGGGCACTAGAGACTCTGGGTGGTAGAGGGCACTAGAGACTCTGGGTGGTAGAGGGCACTAGAGACTCTGGGTGGTAGAGGGCACTAGAGACTCTGGGTGGTAGAGGGCACTAGAGACTCTGAGTGGTAGAGGGCACTAGAGACTCTGGGTGGTAGAGGGCACTAGAGACTCTGGGTGGTAGAGGGCACTAGAGACTCTGGGTGGTAGAGGGCACTAGAGACTCTGAGTGGTAGAGGGCACTAGAGACTCTGGGTGGTAGAGGGCACTAGAGACTCTGGGTGGTAGAGGGCACTAGGGGGGCAATGGATAACACCCAACTGCTGTTCACTTGCTGGAAGACCTTTGACATGAAATTTAGTCTACCGGCGGAAGTTCAAACGTTGACAATAATTTCACCAGGACCTTAACAATACAGACAACAGGCAACAGAGAGCTGTGATTATCCTCAGTGGAATGGCCTCAAGGAAACGAGTGGTAGCGCACATAATGGTTAAGAGAAACTAGTTACCACTCTTTACTTTGGGCAAAGGACCAACACAATCCACCAGAACCCTGCTGAAAGGTTAGTCAAAAGCAGGAATAGGTTAGTCAAAAGCAGGAATAGGCTACAAAAGGTGCAACTGGTACAAACATGATAGGATTGACAGTTTGACATCCTGTTTCTGACGAGTTCCTGAAGAATGAGACCCCCTTCACCGGTAGGCTAGGCCTCACTCCAACGACAACGGAACTAGAAATAAGATCAGACTCGAGTTCCACATTTATACAAAGGAACTTACATGCAATCCATCTCCATGCCTTGTACCAACACACTGTAACCTTGTACCAACACACTGTAACCTTGTACCGACACACTGTAACCTTGTACCGACACACTGTAACCTTGTACCGACACACTGTAACCTTGTACCAACACACTGTAACCTTGTACCGACACACTGTAACCTTGTACCGACACACTGTAACCTTGTACCGACACACTGTAACCTTGTACCAACACACTGTAACCTTGTACCAACACACTGTAACCTTGTACCAACACACTGTAGCCAGTTGCCTTGTACCAACACAGTGTAACCTTGTACCAACACACTGTAACCTTGTACCAACACACTGTAGCCAGTTGCCTTGTACCGACACACTGTAACCTTGTACCGACACACTGTAACCTTGTACCAACACACTGTAACCTTGTACCGACACACTGTAACCTTGTACCAACACACTGTAACCTTGTACCAACACACTGTAACCTTGCACCGACACACTGTAACCTTGTACCGACACACTGTAACCTTGTACCAACACACTGTAACCTTGTACCAACACACTGTAACCTTGTACCAACACACTGTAACCTTGTACCAACACACTGTAACCTTGTACCGACACACTGTAACCTTGTACCAACACACTGTAACCTTGTACCAACACACTGTAACCTTGTACCGACACACTGTAACCTTGTACCGACACACTGTAACCTTGTACCAACACACTGTAACTTTGTACCGACACACTGTAACCTTGTACCGACACACTGTAACCTTGTACCAACACACTGTAACCTTGTACCAACACACTGTAACCTTGTACCAACACACTGTAACCTTGTACCAACACACTGTAACCTTGTACTAACACACTGTAACCTTGTACCAACACACTGTAGCCAGTTGCCTTGTACCAACACACTGTAACCTTGTACCAACACACTGTAACCAGTTGCCTTGTACCAACACACTGTAACCTTGTACCAACACACTGTAACCTTGTACCAACACACTGTAACCTTGTACCAACACACTGTAACCTTGTACCAACACACTGTAACCTTGTACCAACACACTGTAACCTTGTACCAACACACTGTAACCTTGTACCAACACACTGTAACCTTGTACCAACACACTGTAACCTTGTACCAACACACTGTAACCTTGTACCGACACACTGTAGCCTGTTGCCTTGTACCAACACACTGTAACCTTGTACCAACACACTGTAACCTTGTACCAACACACTGTAACCTTGTACTAACACACTGTAACCTTGTACCAACACACTGTAACCTTGTACCAACACACTGTAACCTTGTACCAACACACTGTAACCAGTTGCCTTGTACCGACACACTGTAACCTTGTACCAACACACTGTAACCTTGTACCAACACACTGTAACCTTGTACCAACACACTGTAACCTTGTACCAACACACTGTAGCCAGTTGCCTTGTACCAACACACTGTAACCTTGTACCAACACACTGTAACCTTGTACCAACACACTGTAACCTTGTACCAACACACTGTAACCTTGTACTAACACACTGTAACCTTGTACCAACACACTGTAACCTTGTACCAACACACTGTAACCTTGTACCAACACACTGTAACCTTGTACCAACACACTGTAGCCAGTTGCCTTGTACCAACACACTGTAACCTTGTACCAACACACTGTAGCCAGTTGCCTTGTACCAACACACTGTAACCTTGTACCAACACACTGTAACCTTGTACCAACACACTGTAACCTTGTACCAACACACTGTAACCTTGTACCAACACACTGTAACCTTGTACCAACACACTGTAGCCAGTTGCCTTGTACCAACACACTGTAACCAGTTGCCTTGTACCAACACACTGTAACCTTGTACTAACACACTGTAACCAGTTGCCTTGTACCAACACACTGTAACCTTGTACCAACACACTGTAGCCAGTTGCCTTGTACCAACACACTGTAACCAGTTGCCTTGTACCAACACACTGTAACCTTGTACTAACACACTGTAACCAGTTGCCTTGTACCAACACACTGTAACCTTGTACCAACACACTGTAGCCAGTTGCCTTGTACCAACACACTGTAACCTTGTACTAACACACTGTAACCAGTTGCCTTGTACCGACACACTGTAACCTTGTACCGACACACTGTAACCTTGTACCAACACACTGTAACCTTGTACCAACACACTGTAACCTTGTACCAACACACTGTAACCTTGTACCAACACACTGTAACCTTGTACCAACACACTGTAACCTTGTACTAACACACTGTAACCTTGTACCAACACACTGTAGCCTTGTACTAACACACTGTAACCTTGTACCAACACACTGTAACCTTGTACCGACACACTGTAACCTTGTACCGACACACTGTAACCTTGTACCAACACACTGTAACCTTGTACCAACACACTGTAACCTTGTACCAACACACTGTAACCTTGTACTAACACACTGTAACCTTGTACTAACACACTGTAACCTTGTACCAACACACTGTAACCTTGTACCAACACACTGTAACCTTGTACCAACACACTGTAACCTTGTACTAACACACTGTAACCTTGTACCAACACACTGTAACCTTGTACCAACACACTGTAACCTTGTACCAACACACTGTAACCTTGTACCAACACACTGTAACCTTGTACCAACACACTGTAACCTTGTACCAACACACTGTAACCTTGTACCAACACACTGTAACCTTGTACCAACACGCTGTAACCTTGTACCAACACACTGTAACCTTGTACCAACACACTGTAACCTTGTACCGACACACTGTAGCCTGTTGCCTTGTACCAACACACTGTAACCTTGTACCAACACACTGTAACCTTGTACCGACACACTGTAACCTTGTACCGACACACTGTAACCTTGTACCAACACACTGTAACCTTGTACCAACACACTGTAACCTTGTACTAACACACTGTAACCTTGTACCAACACACTGTAACCTTGTACTAACACACTGTAACCTTGTACCGACACACAGCAACCTTGTACCAACACACTGTAACCTTGTACCAACACACTGTAACCTTGTACCAACACACTGTAACCTTGTACCAACACACTGTAACCTTGTACCAACACACTGTAACCAGTTGCCTTGTACCGACACACTGTAACCTTGTACCAACACACTGTAACCTTGTACCAACACACTGTAACCTTGTACCAACACACTGTAACCTTGTACCAACACACTGTAACCTTGTACCAACACACTGTAGCCTGTTGCCTTGTACCAACACACTGTAACCTTGTACCAACACACTGTAACCTTGTACCAACACACTGTAACCTTGTACCAACACACTGTAACCTTGTACCAACACACTGTAACCTTGTACCGACACACTGTAACCTTGTACCAACACACTGTAACCTTGTACCGACACACTGTAACCTTGTACCAACACACTGTAACCTTGTACCGACACACTGTAGCCTGTTGCCTTGTACCAACACACTGTAACCTTGTACCAACACACTGTAACCTTGTACCAACACACTGTAACCTTGTACCGACACACTGTAACCTTGTACCGACACACTGTAACCTTGTACCAACACACTGTAGCCTGTTGCCTTGTACTAACACACTGTAACCTTGTACCAACACACTGTAACCTTGTACCAACACACTGTAACCTTGTACCAACACACTGTAGCCTGTTGCCTTGTACTAACACACTGTAACCTTGTACCAACACACTGTAACCTTGTACCAACACACTGTAACCTTGTACCAACACACTGTAACCTTGTACCAACACACTGTAACCTTGTACCAACACACTGTAACCTTGTACTAACACACTGTAACCTTGTACTAACACACTGTAACCTTGTACCAACACACTGTAACCTTGTACCAACACACTGTAACCTTGTACAACACACTGTAGCCTGTTGCCTTGTACCAACACACTGTAACCTTGTACCAACACACTGTAACCTTGTACTAACACACTGTAACCTTGTACCAACACACTGTAACCTTGTACCAACACACTGTAACCTTGTACCAACACACTGTAACCTTGTACCAACACACTGTAACCTTGTACCAACACACTGTAACCTTGTACCAACACACTGTAACCTTGTACCGACACACTGTAACCTTGTACCGACACACTGTAACCTTGTACTAACACACTGTAACCTTGTACCAACACACTGTAACCTTGTATTAACACACTGTAACCAGTTACTGAACTGTCAGACAAAGGATAAAGGCCCTCCAGAATGAAGGACTGGGCAGCCCCAGTGTCTCGCTGTATCTTCACTGGCTGCTTAACAGCATCGCCACTCTGCAGAGACACAAACCCGTTCTGAAACAAAGGGTTCATACACCTGATACAAAGTCTTGTTTAGGAGATACACCAGTCCCAACCAGAGACCTGATGGGCTGTAGTGTTCCCAGTCCCAACCAGAGACCTGATGGGCTGTAGTGTTCCCAGTCCCAACCAGAGACCTGATGGGCTGTAGTGTTCCCAGTCCCAACCAGAGACCTGATGGGCTGTAGTGTTCCCAGTCCCAACCAGAGACCTGATGGGCTGTAGTGTTCCCAGTCCCAACCAGAGACCTGATGGGCTGTAGTGTTCCCAGTCCCCACCAGAGACTTAATGGGCTGTAGTGTTCCCAGTCCCAACCAGAGACCTGATGGGCTGTAGTGTTCCCAGTCCCAACCAGAGACCTGATGGGCTGTAGTGTTCCCAGTCCCAACCAGAGACCTGATGGGCTGTAGTGTTCCCAGTCCCAACCAGAGACCTGATGGGCTGTAGTGTTCCCAGTCCCAACCAGAGACCTGATGGGCTGTAGTGTTCCCAGTCCCCACCAGAGACTTAATGGGCTGTAGTGTTCCCAGTCCCAACCAGAGACCTGATGGGCTGTAGTGTTCCCAGTCCCTACCAGAGACCTGATGGGCTGTAGTGTTCCCAGTCCCTACCAGAGACTTAATGGGCTGTAGTGTTCCCAGTCCCTACCAGAGACTTAATGGACTGGAGTGTTCCCAGTCCCTACCAGAGACTTAATGGACTGTAGTGTTCCCAGTCCCAACCAGAGACTTAATGGGCTGGAGTGTTCCCAGTCCCAACCAGAGACTTAATGGACTGTAGTGTTCCCAGTCCCAACCAGAGACTTAATGGGCTGGAGTGTTAACAACCAGAGACTTAATGGACTGGAGTGTTCCCAACAACAGGTTGTGGTCAGGGTTAAGGTTAGAGGTCACTCACCACTTCCATGACGTGTGCGCTCCACTGGGACAGTAGCTGCATCCCCTGCAGAGACAGGTCAAACAGCTTCCTGTACTCATGGTCTGTCTTGTGGGCCTCCTGACGGCCAGACCCCGTCACCACCTAGAGAGAGACACCTTTATTAGGACATTACAGGTTAACTAACCCTAACCCGTCACGTTACAGGTTAACTAACCCTTCGCGTTACAGGTTAACTAACCCTTCGCGTTACAGGTTAACTAACCCTTCGCGTTACAGGTTAACTAACCCTTCGCGTTACAGGTTAACTAACCCTAACCCTTCACATTACAGGTTACACTTGACATTAGGCTTGGGCGGTATACCGTATGCCGGGGTATTCTGAAATTCCAACGATATGATTTTCAATACTGTCAACAACCCATTTTTTTGCCAAAAAAATAAATGAATAAAATAATAAAAAATAAAAATAAAATATGTCCAGCTCAGGGCTCCAGCTATGCATAAAGTGTTGGTCCCATGTTCCATGAGCTGAAATAAAAGTTCCTAGAAAATTCCCAAATGTTGTGCACAAATTTGCATTTCATCCCTGTTAGTGAGCATTTCTCCTTTGCTAAAATAATCAATCCACTTGACAGGTGTGGCCTATCAAGAAGCTGATTAAACAGCATGAACATTACACAGGTGCACCTTGTGCTGGGGTCAATAAAAGGCCACTGTAAAATGTGGAGTTGTCGTCACACAACACAAGGCCACAGATGTCTCAAGTTGAGGGATTGTGCAGCAATATCTCACTGGTCACCCCCAAAGCCAAGTCCTCCTTTGGCCTCCTTTCCTTCCAGTTCTCTGCTGCCAATGACTGGAACGAACTGCAAAAATCACTGAAGCTGGAGACTTATATCTCCCTCACTAACTTTAGTTGTTAGTTGTGTTAATGTAGAGATTGAGACAGGGCTAGTTGTGTCTGGTGTAGAGATTGAGACAGGGCTAGTTGTGTTTGGTGTAGAGATTGAGACAGGGCTAGTTGTGTCTGGTGTAGAGATTGAGACAGGGCTAGATGTGTCTGGTGTAGAGATTGAGACAGGGCTAGTTGTATTAATGTAGAGATTGAGACAGGGCTAGTTGTATTAATGTAGAGATTGAGACAGGGCTAGTTGTGTCTGGTGTAGAGATTGAGACAGGGCTAGTTGTATTAATGTAGAGATTGAGACAGGGCTAGTTGTATTAATGTAGAGATTGAGACAGGGCTAGTTGTGTCTGGTGTAGAGATTGAGACAGGGCTAGTTGTGTCTGGTGTAGAGATTGAGACAGGGCTAGTTGTGTCTGGTGTAGAGATTGAGACAGGGCTAGTTGTGTCTGGTGTAGAGATTGAGACAGGACTAGATGTGTCTGGTGTAGAGATTGAGACAGGGCTAGTTGTGTTTGGTGTAGAGATTGAGACAGGGCTAGTTGTATTAATGTAGAGATTGAGACAGGGCTAGTTGTATTAATGTAGAGATTGAGACAGGGCTAGTTGTATTAATGTAGAGATTGAGACAGGGCTAGTTGTATTAATGTAGAGATTGAGACAGGGCTAGTTGTGTCTGGTGTAGAGATTGAGACAGGGCTAGTTGTATTAATGTAGAGATTGAGACAGGGCTAGTTGTATTAATGTAGAGATTGAGACAGGGCTAGTTGTGTCTGGTGTAGAGATTGAGACAGGGCTAGTTGTGTCTGGTGTAGAGATTGAGACAGGGCTAGTTGTGTCTGGTGTAGAGATTGAGACAGGGCTAGTTGTGTCTGGTGTAGAGATTGAGACAGGGCTAGTTGTGTCTGGTGTAGAGATTGAGACAGGGCTAGTTGTGTCTGGTGTAGAGATTGAGACAGGGCTAGTTGTGTCTGGTGTAGAGATTGAGACAGGGCTAGTTGTGTCTGGTGTAGAGATTGAGACAGGGCTAGTTGTGTCTGGTGTAGAGATTGAGACAGGGCTAGTTGTGTCTGGTGTAGAGATTGAGACAGGGCTAGTTGTGTCTGGTGTAGAGATTGAGACAGGGCTAGTTGTGTCTGGTGTAGAGATTGAGACAGGGCTAGTTGTGTCTGGTGTAGAGATTGAGTCAGGGCTAGTTGTGTCTGGTGTAGAGATTGAGACAGGGCTAGTTGTGTCTGGTGTAGAGATTGAGACAGGGCTAGTTGTGTCTGGTGTAGAGATTGAGACAGGGCTAGTTGTGTCTGGTGTAGAGATTGAGACAGGGCTAGATGTGTCTGGTGTAGAGATTGAGACAGGGCTAGTTGTATTAATGTAGAGATTGAGACAGGGCTAGTTGTATTAATGTAGAGATTGAGACAGGGCTAGTTGTGTCTGGTATAGAGATTGAGACAGGGCTAGTTGTATTAATGTAGAGATTGAGACAGGGCTAGTTGTATTAATGTAGAGATTGAGACAGGGCTAGTTGTATTAATGTAGAGATTGAGACAGGGCTAGTTGTGTCTGCTGTAGAGATTGAGACAGGGCTAGTTGTATTAATGTAGAGATTGAGACAGGGCTAGTTGTATTAATGTAGAGATTGAGACAGGGCTAGTTGTGTCTGGTGTAGAGATTGAGACAGGGCTAGATGTATTAATGTAGAGATTGAGACAGGGCTAGATGTGTCTAGTGTAGAGATTGAGACAGGGCTAGTTGTGTCTGGTGTAGAGATTGAGACAGGGCTAGATGTGTCTGGTGTAGAGATTGAGACAGGGCTAGTTGTGTTTGGTGTAGAGATTGAGACAGGGCTAGTTGTGTCTGGTGTAGAGATTGAGACAGGGCTAGTTGTGTCTGGTGTAGAGATTGAGACAGGGCTAGTTGTATTAATGTAGAGATTGAGACAGGGCTAGTTGTGTCTGGTGTAGAGATTGAGACAGGGCTAGATGTATTAATGTAGAGATTGAGACAGGGCTAGTTGTATTAATGTAGAGATTGAGACAGGGCTAGTTGTGTCTGGTGTAGAGATTGAGACAGGGCTAGTTGTGTCTGGTGTAGAGATTGATACAGGGCTAGTTGTGTCTGGTGTAGAGATTGAAACAGGGCTAGTTGTGTCTGGTGTAGAGATTGAGACAAGGCTAGTTGTATTAATGTAGAGATAGAGACAGGGCTAGTTGTGTCTGGTGTAGAGATTGAGACAGGGCTAGTTGTGTCTGGTGTAGAGATTGAGACAGGGCTAGTTGTATTAATGTAGAGATTGAGACAGGGCTAGTTGTGTCTGGTGTAGAGATTGAGACAGGGCTAGTTGTGTTTGGTGTAGAGATTGAGACAGGGCTAGTTGTATTAATGTAGAGATTGAGACAGGGCTAGTTGTATTAATGTAGAGATTGAGACAGGGCTAGATCTGTCTGGTGTAGAGATTGAGACAGGGCTAGTTGTATTAATGTAGAGATTGAGACAGGGCTAGTTGTATTAATGTAGAGATTGAGACAGGGCTAGTTGTATTAATGTAGAGATTGAGACAGGGCTAGTTGTGTCTGGTGTAGAGATTGAGACAGGGCTAGTTTTGTCTGGTGTAGAGATTGAGACAGGGCTAGTTGTATTAATGTAGAGATTGAGACAGGGCTAGTTGTATTAATGTATAGATTGAGACAGGGCTAGTTGTGTTTGGTGTAGAGATTGAGACAGGGCTAGTTGTATTAATGTAGAGATTGAGACAGGGCTAGATCTGTCTGGTGTAGAGATTGAGACAGGGCTAGTTGTATTAATGTAGAGATTGAGACAGGGCTAGTTGTATTAATGTAGAGATTGAGACAGGGCTAGTTGTATTAATGTAGAGATTGAGACAGGGCTAGTTGTGTCTGGTATAGAGATTGAGACAGGGCTAGTTGTATTAATGTAGAGATTGAGACAGGGCTAGTTGTGTCTGGTGTAGAGATTGAGACAGGGCTAGTTGTATTAATGTAGAGATTGAGACAGGGCTAGTTGTATTAATGTAGAGATTGAGACAGGGCTAGTTGTATTAATGTAGAGATTGAGACAGGGCTAGTTGTGTCTGGTATAGAGATTGAGACAGGGCTAGTTGTATTAATGTAGAGATTGAGACAGGGCTAGTTGTATTAATGTAGAGATTGAGACAGGGCTAGTTGTATTAATGTAGAGATTGAGACAGGGCTAGTTGTGTCTGCTGTAGAGATTGAGACAGGGCTAGTTGTATTAATGTAGAGATTGAGACAGGGCTAGTTGTATTAATGTAGAGATTGAGACAGGGCTAGTTGTATTAATGTAGAGATTGAGACAGGGCTAGTTGTGTCTGGTATAGAGATTGAGACAGGGCTAGTTGTATTAATGTAGAGATTGAGACAGGGCTAGTTGTATTAATGTAGAGATTGAGACAGGGCTAGTTGTATTAATGTAGAGATTGAGACAGGGCTAGTTGTGTCTGGTGTAGAGATTGAGACAGGGCTAGATGTATTAATGTAGAGATTGAGACAGGGCTAGATGTGTCTGGTGTAGAGATTGAGACAGGGCTAGTTGTGTCTGGTGTAGAGATTGAGACAGGGCTAGTTGTGTCTGGTGTAGAGATTGAGACAGGGCTAGTTGTGTCTGGTGTAGAGATTGAGACAGGGCTAGATGTGTCTGGTGTAGAGATTGAGACAGGGCTAGTTGTGTTTGGTGTAGAGATTGAGACAGGGCTAGTTGTGTCTGGTGTAGAGATTGAGACAGGGCTAGTTGTATTAATGTAGAGATTGAGACAGGGCTAGTTGTGTCTGGTGTAGAGATTGAGACAGGGCTAGTTGTATTAATGTAGAGATTGAGACAGGGCTAGTTGTGTCTGGTGTAGAGATTGAGACAGGGCTAGTTGTGTCTGGTGTAGAGATTGAGACAGGGCTAGTTGTGTCTGGTGTAGAGATTGAGACAGGGCTAGTTGTGTCTGGTGTAGAGATTGAGACAGGGCTAGTTGTGTCTGGTGTAGAGATTGAGACAGGGCTAGTTGTATTAATGTAGAGATTGAGACAGGGCTAGTTGTGTCTGGTGTAGAGATTGAGACAGGGCTAGATGTATTAATGTAGAGATTGAGACAGGGCTAGATGTGTCTGGTGTAGAGATTGAGACAGGGCTAGTTGTGTCTGGTGTAGAGATTGAGACAGGGCTAGTTGTGTCTGGTGTAGAGATTGAGACAGGGCTAGTTGTGTCTGGTGTAGAGATTGAGACAGGGCTAGATGTGTCTGGTGTAGAGATTGAGACAGGGCTAGTTGTGTTTGGTGTAGAGATTGAGACAGGGCTAGTTGTGTCTGGTGTAGAGATTGAGACAGGGCTAGTTGTATTAATGTAGAGATTGAGACAGGGCTAGTTGTGTCTGGTGTAGAGATTGAGACAGGGCTAGTTGTATTAATGTAGAGATTGAGACAGGGCTAGTTGTGTCTGGTGTAGAGATTGAGACAGGGCTAGTTGTGTCTGGTGTAGAGATTGAGACAGGGCTAGTTGTGTCTGGTGTAGAGATTGAGACAGGGCTAGTTGTGTCTGGTGTAGAGATTGAGACAGGGCTAGTTGTGTCTGGTGTAGAGATTGAGACAGGGCTAGTTGTATTAATGTAGAGATTGAGACAGGGCTAGTTGTGTCTGGTGTAGAGATTGAGACAGGGCTAGTTGTGTCTGGTGTAGAGATTGAGACAGGGCTAGTTGTGTCTGGTGTAGAGATTGAGACAGGGCTAGATGTGTCTGGTGTAGAGATTGAGACAGGGCTAGTTGTATTAATGTAGAGATTGAGACAGGGCTAGTTGTATTAATGTAGAGATTGAGACAGGGCTAGTTGTATTAATGTAGAGATTGAGACAGGGCTAGTTGTGTCTGGTATAGAGATTGAGACAGGGCTAGTTGTATTAATGTAGAGATTGAGACAGGGCTAGTTGTGTCTGGTGTAGAGATTGAGACAGGGCTAGTTGTATTAATGTAGAGATTGAGACAGGGCTAGTTGTATTAATGTAGAGATTGAGACAGGGCTAGTTGTATTAATGTAGAGATTGAGACAGGGCTAGTTGTGTCTGGTATAGAGATTGAGACAGGGCTAGTTGTATTAATGTAGAGATTGAGACAGGGCTAGTTGTATTAATGTAGAGATTGAGACAGGGCTAGTTGTATTAATGTAGAGATTGAGACAGGGCTAGTTGTGTCTGCTGTAGAGATTGAGACAGGGCTAGTTGTATTAATGTAGAGATTGAGACAGGGCTAGTTGTATTAATGTAGAGATTGAGACAGGGCTAGTTGTATTAATGTAGAGATTGAGACAGGGCTAGTTGTGTCTGGTATAGAGATTGAGACAGGGCTAGTTGTATTAATGTAGAGATTGAGACAGGGCTAGATGTATTAATGTAGAGATTGAGACAGGGCTAGATGTGTCTGGTGTAGAGTTTGAGACAGGGCTAGTTGTGTCTGGTGTAGAGATTGAGACAGGGCTAGTTGTGTCTGGTGTAGAGATTGAGACAGGGCTAGTTGTGTCTGGTGTAGAGATTGAGACAGGGCTAGATGTGTCTGGTGTAGAGATTGAGACAGGGCTAGTTGTGTTTGGTGTAGAGATTGAGACAGGGCTAGTTGTGTCTGGTGTAGATATTGAGACAGGGCTAGTTGTATTAATGTAGAGATTGAGACAGGGCTAGTTGTGTCTGGTGTAGAGATTGAGACAGGGCTAGTTGTGTCTGGTGTAGAGATTGAGACAGGGCTAGTTGTGTCTGGTGTAGAGATTGAGACAGGGCTAGTTGTGTCTGGTGTAGAGATTGAGACAGGGCTAGTTGTATTAATGTAGAGATTGAGACAGGGCTAGTTGTGTCTGGTGTAGAGATTGAGACAGGGCTAGTTGTGTCTGGTGTAGAGATTGAGACAGGGCTAGTTGTGTCTGGTGTAGAGATTGAGACAGGGCTAGTTGTGTCTGGTGTAGAGATTGAGACAGGGCTAGTTGTGTCTGGTGTAGAGATTGAGACAGGGCTAGTTGTGTCTGGTGTAGAGATTGAGACAGGGCTAGTTGTATTAATGTAGAGATTGAGACAGGGCTAGTTGTGTCTGGTGTAGAGATTGAGACAGGGCTAGTTGTGTCTGGTGTAGAGATTGAGACAGGGCTAGTTGTGTCTGGTGTAGAGATTGAGACAGGGCTAGTTGTGTCTGGTGTAGAGATTGAGACAGGGCTAGTTGTATTAATGTAGAGATCGAGACAGGGCTAGTTGTGTCTGGTGTAGAGATTGAGACAGGGCTAGTTGTGTCTGGTGTAGAGATTGAGACAGGGCTAGTTGTGTCTGGTGTAGAGATTGAGACAGGGCTAGTTGTGTCTGGTGTAGAGATTGAGACAGGGCTAGTTGTATTAATGTAGAGATTGAGACAGGGCTAGTTGTGTCTGGTGTAGAGATTGAGACAGGGCTAGATGTATTAATGTAGAGATTGAGACAGGGCTAGATGTGTCTGGTGTAGAGATTGAGACAGGGCTAGTTGTGTCTGGTGTAGAGATTGAGACAGGGCTAGTTGTGTCTGGTGTAGAGATTGAGACAGGGCTAGTTGTGTCTGGTGTAGAGATTGAGACAGGGCTAGATGTGTCTGGTGTAGAGATTGAGACAGGGCTAGTTGTGTTTGGTGTAGAGATTGAGACAGGGCTAGTTGTGTCTGGTGTAGAGATTGAGACAGGGCTAGTTGTATTAATGTAGAGATTGAGACAGGGCTAGTTGTGTCTGGTGTAGAGATTGAGACAGGGCTAGTTGTATTAATGTAGAGATTGAGACAGGGCTAGTTGTGTCTGGTGTAGAGATTGAGACAGGGCTAGTTGTGTCTGGTGTAGAGATTGAGACAGGGCTAGTTGTATTAATGTAGAGATTGAGACAGGGCTAGTTGTGTCTGGTGTAGAGATTGAGACAGGGCTAGTTGTATTAATGTAGAGATTGAGACAGGGCTAGTTGTGTCTGGTGTAGAGATTGAGACAGGGCTAGTTGTGTCTGGTGTAGAGATTGAGACGTGGCTAGTTGTATTAATGTAGAGATTGAGACAGGGCTAGTTGTGTCTGGTGTAGAGATTGAGACAGGGCTAGTTGTGTTCGGTGTAGAAATTGAGACAGGGCTAGTTGTATTAATGTAGAGATTGAGACAGGGCTAGTTGTATTAATGTAGAGATTGAGACAGGGCTAGTTGTATTAATGTAGAGATTGAGACAGGGCTAGATGTATTAATGTAGAGATTGAGACAGGGCTAGATGTGTCTGGTGTAGAGATTGAGACAGGGCTAGTTGTGTCTGGTGTAGAGATTGAGACAGGGCTAGTTGTGTCTGGTGTAGAGATTGAGACAGGGCTAGTTGTGTCTGGTGTAGAGATTGAGACAGGGCTAGATGTGTCTGGTGTAGAGATTGAGACAGGGCTAGTTGTGTTTGGTGTAGAGATTGAGACAGGGCTAGTTGTGTCTGGTGTAGAGATTGAGACAGGGCTAGTTGTATTAATGTAGAGATTGAGACAGGGCTAGTTGTGTCTGGTGTAGAGATTGAGACAGGGCTAGTTGTGTCTGGTGTAGAGATTGAGACAGGGCTAGTTGTGTCTGGTGTAGAGATTGAGACAGGGCTAGTTGTGTCTGGTGTAGAGATTGAGACAGGGCTAGTTGTATTAATGTAGAGATTGAGACAGGGCTAGTTGTGTCTGGTGTAGAGATTGAGACAGGGCTAGTTGTGTCTGGTGTAGAGATTGAGACAGGGCTAGTTGTATTAATGTAGAGATTGAGACAGGGCTAGTTGTATTAATGTAGAGATTGAGACAGGGCTAGTTGTGTCTGGTGTAGAGATTGAGACAGGGCTAGTTGTATTAATGTAGAGATTGAGACAGGGCTAGTTGTATTAATGTAGAGATTGAGACAGGGCTAGATCTGTCTGGTGTAGAGATTGAGACAGGGCTAGTTGTATTAATGTAGAGATTGAGACAGGGCTAGTTGTATTAATGTAGAGATTGAGACAGGGCTAGTTGTATTAATGTAGAGATTGAGACAGGGCTAGTTGTGTCTGGTGTAGAGATTGAGACAGGGCTAGTTGTGTCTGGTGTAGAGATTGAGACAGGGCTAGTTGTGTCTGGTGTAGAGATTGAGACAGGGCTAGTTGTATTAATGTAGAGATTGAGACAGGGCTAGTTGTATTAATGTAGAGATTGAGACAGGGCTAGTTGTGTCTGGTGTAGAGATTGAGACAGGGCTAGTTGTGTCTGGTGTAGAGATTGAGTCAGGGCTAGTTGTGTCTGGTGTAGAGATTGAGACAGGGCTAGCTGTGTCTGGTGTAGAGATTGAGACAGGGCTAGTTGTGTCTGGTGTAGAGATTGAGACAGGGCTAGTTGTGTCTGGTGTAGAGATTGAGACAGGGCTAGTTGTGTCTGGTGTAGAGATTGAGACAGGGCTAGTTGTGTCTGGTATAGAGATTGAGACAGGGCTAGTTGTATTAATGTAGAGATTGAGACAGGGCTAGTTGTATTAATGTAGAGATTGAGACAGGGCTAGTTGTATTAATGTAGAGATTGAGACAGGGCTAGTTGTGTCTGCTGTAGAGATTGAGACAGGGCTAGTTGTATTAATGTAGAGATTGAGACAGGGCTAGTTGTATTAATGTAGAGATTGAGACAGGGCTAGATGTGTCTGGTGTAGAGATTTAGACAGGGCTAGTTGTGTCTGGTGTAGAGATTGAGACAGGGCTAGTTGTGTCTGGTGTAGAGATTGAGACAGGGCTAGTTGTGTCTGGTGTAGAGATTGAGACAGGGCTAGTTGTGTCTGGTGTAGAGATTGAGACAGGGCTAGTTGTGTCTGGTGTAGAGATTGAGACAGGGCTAGTTGTGTCTGGTGTAGAGATTGAGACAGGGCTAGTTGTGTCTGGTGTAGAGATTGAGACAGGGCTAGTTGTATTAATGTAGAGATTGAGACAGGGCTAGTTGTGTCTGGTGTAGAGATTGAGACAGGGCTAGTTGTGTCTGGTGTAGAGATTGAGACAGGGCTAGTTGTGTCTGGTGTAGAGATTGAGACAGGGCTAGTTGTGTCTGGTGTAGAGATTGAGACAGGGCTAGTTGTGTCTGGTGTAGAGATTGAGACAGGGCTAGTTGTGTCTGGTGTAGAGATTGAGACAGGGCTAGTTGTATTAATGTAGAGATTGAGACAGGGCTAGTTGTGTCTGGTGTAGAGATTGAGACAGGGCTAGTTGTATTAATGTAGAGATTGAGACAGGGCTAGTTGTGTCTGGTGTAGAGATTGAGACAGGGCTAGTTGTATTAATGTAGAGATTGAGACAGGGCTAGTTGTATTAATGTAGAGATTGAGACAGGGCTAGTTGTGTCTGGTGTAGAGATTGAGACAGGGCTAGTTGTATTAATGTAGAGATTGAGACAGGGCTAGTTGTATTAATGTAGAGATTGAGACAGGGCTAGTTGTGTCTGGTGTAGAGATTGAGACAGGGCTAGTTGTGTCTGGTGTAGAGATTGAGACAGGGCTAGTTGTATTAATGTAGAGATTGAGACAGGGCTAGTTGTGTCTGGTGTAGAGATTGAGACAGGGCTAGTTGTATTAATGTAGAGATTGAGACAGGGCTAGTTGTGTCTGGTGTAGAGATTGAGACAGGGCTAGTTGTGTCTGGTGTAGAGATTGAGACAGGGCTAGTTGTGTCTGGTGTAGAGATTGAGACAGGGCTAGATGTGTCTGGTGTAGAGATTGAGACAGGGCTAGTTGTGTCTGGTGTAGAGATTGAGACAGGGCTAGTTGTATTAATGTAGAGATTGAGACAGGGCTAGATGTGTCTGGTGTAGAGATTGAGACAGGGCTAGTTGTATTAATGTAGAGATTGAGACAGGGCTAGTTGTGTCTGGTGTAGAGATTGAGACAGGGCTAGATGTGTCTGGTGTAGAGATTGAGACAGGGCTAGTTGTGTTTGGTGTAGAGATTGAGACAGGGCTAGTTGTATTAATGTAGAGATTGAGACAGGGCTAGTTGTATTAATGTAGAGATTGAGACAGGGCTAGTTGTGTCTGGTGTAGAGATTGAGACAGGGCTAGTTGTATTAATGTAGAGATTGAGACAGGGCTAGTTGTATTAATGTAGAGATTGAGACAGGGCTAGTTGTATTAATGTAGAGATTGAGACAGGGCTAGTTGTGTCTGGTGTAGAGATTGAGACAGGGCTAGTTGTGTCTGGTGTAGAGATTGAGACAGGGCTAGTTGTATTAATGTAGAGATTGAGACAGGGCTAGTTGTGTCTGGTGTAGAGATTGAGACAGGGCTAGTTGTGTCTGGTGTAGAGATTGAGACAGGGCTAGATGTGTCTGGTGTAGAGATTGAGACAGGGCTAGTTGTATTAATGTAGAGATTGAGACAGGGCTAGTTGTATTAATGTAGAGATTGAGACAGGGCTAGTTGTGTCTGGTGTAGAGATTGAGACAGGGCTAGTTGTGTCTGGTGTAGAGATTGAGACAGGGCTAGTTGTGTCTGGTGTAGAGATTGAGACAGGGCTAGTTGTGTCTGGTGTAGAGATTGAGACAGGGCTAGTTGTATTAATGTAGAGATTGAGACAGGGCTAGTTGTGTCTGGTGTAGAGATTGAGACAGGGCTAGTTGTATTAATGTAGAGATTGAGACAGGGCTAGTTGTATTAATGTAGAGATTGAGACAGGGCTAGTTGTATTAATGTAGAGATTGAGACAGGGCTAGTTGTATTAATGTAGAGATTGAGACAGGGCTAGTTGTGTCTGGTGTAGAGATTGAGACAGGGCTAGTTGTGTCTGGTGTAGAGATTGAGACAGGGCTAGTTGTATTAATGTAGAGATTGAGACAGGGCTAGTTGTGTCTGGTGTAGAGATTGAGACAGGGCTAGTTGTGTCTGGTGTAGAGATTGAGACAGGGCTAGATGTGTTAATGTAGAGATTGAGACAGGGCTAGTTGTGTCTGGTGTAGAGATTGAGACAGGGCTAGTTGTGTCTGGTGTAGAGATTGAGACAGGGCTAGTTGTATTAATGTAGAGATTGAGACAGGGCTAGTTGTATTAATGTAGAGATTGAGACAGGGCTAGTTGTGTCTGGTGTAGAGATTGAGACAGGGCTAGTTGTGTCTGGTGTAGAGATTGAGACAGGGCTAGTTGTGTCTGGTGTTGTCACACCCTGGCCTTAGTATTATTGGTTTTCTTTATTATTGTAGTTAGGTCAGGGTGTGACATGGGTAATGTTTATGTTTTGTTGTTTTGGGTGTTTATTTGATAAAGGGGTTAATGGTTGTAGTGTATGGTTTTGTGTTGAGTGTAGATGTCTAGTATTGTCTATGGTGGTTAGTATTCTAGGAGAGTCTATGGTTACCCGAATGAGTTCCCAATTAGAGACAGCTGATTTCGGTTGTCTCTGATTGGGAGCCTTATTTAGGGTAGCCATAGGCTCTCATTGGTTGTGGGTAATTGTCTATGTCAGAACGTTTGTAGCCTGTCTGTCTATGCACAACGTTTGTAGCTTCACGGTCGTTTTGTTGTTTTGTATAGTTTTGTTAAAGTGTTTCGTGTCGTGTTCATCTTCGTCTTTTAAATAAAAAAAGAGAAGATGTATTCATATCCAGCTGCGCCTTGGTCCTCATTCTCTCCAGTACACGATCGTGACAGAATTACCCACCATAGGACCAAGCGGCATGGAAGGCGGCAACAGGACATACCTACACAGGATCTCTGGAGTTGGGAGGAGGAATTGGAAGAAGAGCCGTGGGATCAACCTGGAGAATATCGCCTCCCTCGTGAAGAGCTGGAGGCAGCGAAAGCCGAGAGGAGGCGATATGAGGAGGCAGCACGGAGACAAGGCTGGAAGCCCGTGAGTACAACCCAAAAATTTCTTGGGGGGGGCCTTAAAGGGAGTGTGGCGAAGTCAGGTAGGAAACCTGCGCCTACTCCCTGTACTTACCGTGGAGAGCGAGAGTACGGGCAGACACCGTGTTACGCAGTAGAGCGCACGGTGTCTCCTGTACGCGTGCATAGCCCGGTTCGGTACATTGCAGCTCCACGTATCGGCCGGGCTAGACTGAGCGTTGAGCCATATGTCATGAAGCCGGCCCAACGCATCTGGTCACCAGTGCGTCTCCTCGGGCCGGCGTACATGGCACCAGCCTTACGCATGGTGTCCCCGGTTCGCCTACATAGGCCGGTGCGGGTTATTCCACCTCCCCGTACTGGTCAGGCGACGGGGAGCATAGAACCAGGTAAGGTTGGGCAGGCTCGGCGTTCAAGGGAGCCAGTACGCCTGCACGGTCCGGTATTTCCGGCGCCACCTCCCCGCCCCAACCCAGTACCACCAGTGCCTCCTCCACGCACTAGCTATATGGTGCGTGTCTCCAGCCCTTTACCACCAGTGTCTAAACCACGCACCAAGCCTCCTGTGTGTCCCCAGAGTCCTGTGCGTCCTGTTGCTGCTCCCCGCACTAGCCCTGAGATGCGTGTCCCCAGCCCGGTGCCACCAGTCCCGGCACCACGCACCAGGCCTACAGTGCGCCTCAGCCGGCAGGAGTCTGCCGTCTGCACTGCAATGACTGAACTGCCCGTCTGCCAAGCGCCATCTGAGCCATCCGTCTCCCCAGCGCCATCTGAGCCATCCGTCTCCCCAGCGCCATCTGAGTCATCCGTCTGCAATGAGCCTGCAAAGCCGCCCGTCTGCCATGAGCCTGCAAAGCCGCCCGTCTGCCATGAGCCCACTGAGCCGTCCGCCAGACAGGAGCCACTAGAGCCGCCAGCCAGACAGGAGCCGCTAGAGCCGTCCGTCAGACAGGATTTGCCAGAGCCGCCAACCAGACAGGGTCTGCCAGAGCCGCCAACCAGACAGGATCTGCCAGAGCCGCCAACCAGACAGGAGCAGCCAGATCAGTCAGCCAGCCATGAGCAGCCAGATCCGTCAGCTAGCCATGAGCAGCCAGATCCGTCAGCTAGCCATGAGCAGCCAGATCCGTCAGCTAGCCATGAGCAGCCAGATCCGTCAGCTAGCCATGAGCAGCCAGATCCGTCAGCTAGCCATGAGCAGCCAGTTCCGTCAGCTAGCCATGAGCAGCCAGATCCGTCAGCTAGCCATGAGCAGCCAGATCCGTCAGCTAGCCATGAGCAGCCAGATCCGTCAGCTAGCCATGAGCAGCCAGATCCGTCAGCTAGCCATGAGCAGCCAGATCCGTCAGCTAGCCATGAGCAGCCAGATCCGTCAGCCAGCCATGAGCAGCCAGATCCGTCAGCCAGCCATGAGCAGCCAGATCCGTCAGCCAGCCATGAGCAGCCAGATCCGTTAGCCAGCCATGAGCAGCCAGATCTGTCAGCCAGCCATGGGCTGTCCCTCAGTCCGGAGCTGCAGTCCCTCAGTCCGGAGCTGCAGTCCCTCAGTCCGGAGCTGCCATTCCTCAGTCCGGAGCTGCCCCTTACCCTGGAGCTGCCCCTTCCCCTGGTGCTGCCCCTTACCCTGGTGCTGCCCCTTACCCTGGTGCTGCCCCTTACCCTGGTGCTGCCCCTTACCCTGGTACTGTCCCTGACCCTAGTACGGCCCCTGACCCTGGTACTGCCCCTGATCCTGGTACTGCCTCTTACCCTGGTACTGCCCCTTAGTCTGGAACTGCCCCTGAATGCAATGGGGTTCATGTGGAGGGGGGTCGTTTGGAGAAAGCATAGGAGGTGTTTAGGTACTGTGGTGACGTGGGGACCGCGACCAGAGCCGGAGCCGCCACCGTGGATGGAAGCCCACCCAGACCCTCCCCTAGACTGTGTAATGGTGCGCCCGGAGTTCGCACCTTAAGGGGGGGGTTATGTCACGCCCTGGCCTTAGTATTATTGGTTTTCTTTATTATTGTAGTTAGGTCAGGGTGTGACATGGGTAATGTTTATGTTTTGTTGTTTTGGGTGTTTATTTGATAAAGGGGTTAATGGTTGTAGTGTATGGTTTTGTGTTGAGTGTAGATGTCTAGTATTGTCTATGGTGGTTAGTATTCTAGGAGAGTCTATGGTTACCCGAATGAGTTCCCAATTAGAGACAGCTGATTTCGGTTGTCTCTGATTGGGAGCCTTATTTAGGGTAGCCATAGGCTCTCATTGGTTGTGGGTAATTGTCTATGTCAGAACGTTTGTAGCCTGTCTGTCTATGCACAACGTTTGTAGCTTCACGGTCGTTTTGTTGTTTTGTATAGTTTTGTTAAAGTGTTTCGTGTCGTGTTCATCTTCGTCTTTTAAATAAAAAAAGAGAAGATGTATTCATATCCAGCTGCGCCTTGGTCCTCATTCTCTCCAGTACACGATCGTGACAGGTGTAGAGATTGAGACAGGGCTAGTTGTGTCTGGTGTAGAGATTGAGACAGGGCTAGTTGTGTCTGGTGTAGAGATTGAGACAGGGCTAGTTGTATTAATGTAGAGATTGAGACAGGGCTAGTTGTGTCTGGTGTAGAGATTGAGACAGGGCTAGATGTGTCTGGTGTAGAGATTGAGACAGGGCTAGTTGTGTCTGGTGTAGAGATTGAGACAGGGCTAGTTGTGTTTGGTGTAGAGATTGAGACAGGGCTAGTTGTATTAATGTAGAGATTGAGACAGGGCTAGTTGTATTAATGTAGAGATTGAGACAGGGCTAGTTGTGTCTGGTGTAGAGATTGAGACAGGGCTAGATGTATTAATGTAGAGATTGAGACAGGGCTAGTTGTATTAATGTAGAGACTGAGACAGGGCTAGTTGTATTAATGTAGAGATTGAGACAGGGCTAGTTGTATTAATGTAGAGATTGAGACAGGGCTAGTTGTGTCTGGTGTAGAGATTGAGACAGGGCTAGTTGTGTCTGGTGTAGAGATTGAGACAGGGCTAGTTGTATTAATGTAGAGATTGAGAGGGCTAGTTGTGTCTGGTGTAGAGATTGAGACAGGGCTAGTTGTGTCTGGTGTAGAGATTGAGACAGGGCTAGTTGTATTAATGTAGAGATTGAGACAGGGCTAGTTGTGTCTGGTGTAGAGATTGAGACAGGGCTAGTTGTGTCTGGTGTAGAGATTGAGACAGGGCTAGTTGTGTCTGGTGTAGAGATTGAGACAGGGCTAGTTGTGTCTGGTGTAGAGATTGAGACAGGGCTAGTTGTGTCTGGTGTAGAGATTGAGACAGGGCTAGTTGTGTCTGGTGTAGAGATTGAGACAGGGCTAGTTGTATTAATGTAGAGATTGAGACAGGGCTAGTTGTGTCTGGTGTAGAGATTGAGACAGGGCTAGTTGTATTAATGTAGAGATTGAGACAGGGCTAGTTGTGTCTGGTGTAGAGATTGAGACAGGGCTAGTTGTATTAATGTAGAGATTGAGACAGGGCTAGTTGTATTAATGTAGAGATTGAGACAGGGCTAGTTGTGTCTGGTGTAGAGATTGAGACAGGGCTAGTTGTATTAATGTAGAGATTGAGACAGGGCTAGTTGTATTAATGTAGAGATTGAGACAGGGCTAGTTGTGTCTGGTGTAGAGATTGAGACAGGGCTAGTTGTGTCTGGTGTAGAGATTGAGACAGGGCTAGTTGTATTAATGTAGAGATTGAGACAGGGCTAGTTGTGTCTGGTGTAGAGATTGAGACAGGGCTAGTTGTATTAATGTAGAGATTGAGACAGGGCTAGTTGTGTCTGGTGTAGAGATTGAGACAGGGCTAGTTGTGTCTGGTGTAGAGATTGAGACAGGGCTAGTTGTGTCTGGTGTAGAGATTGAGACAGGGCTAGATGTGTCTGGTGTAGAGATTGAGACAGGGCTAGTTGTGTCTGGTGTAGAGATTGAGACAGGGCTAGTTGTATTAATGTAGAGATTGAGACAGGGCTAGATGTGTCTGGTGTAGAGATTGAGACAGGGCTAGTTGTATTAATGTAGAGATTGAGACAGGGCTAGTTGTGTCTGGTGTAGAGATTGAGACAGGGCTAGATGTGTCTGGTGTAGAGATTGAGACAGGGCTAGTTGTGTTTGGTGTAGAGATTGAGACAGGGCTAGTTGTATTAATGTAGAGATTGAGACAGGGCTAGTTGTATTAATGTAGAGATTGAGACAGGGCTAGTTGTGTCTGGTGTAGAGATTGAGACAGGGCTAGTTGTATTAATGTAGAGATTGAGACAGGGCTAGTTGTATTAATGTAGAGATTGAGACAGGGCTAGTTGTATTAATGTAGAGATTGAGACAGGGCTAGTTGTGTCTGGTGTAGAGATTGAGACAGGGCTAGTTGTGTCTGGTGTAGAGATTGAGACAGGGCTAGTTGTATTAATGTAGAGATTGAGACAGGGCTAGTTGTGTCTGGTGTAGAGATTGAGACAGGGCTAGTTGTGTCTGGTGTAGAGATTGAGACAGGGCTAGATGTGTCTGGTGTAGAGATTGAGACAGGGCTAGTTGTATTAATGTAGAGATTGAGACAGGGCTAGTTGTATTAATGTAGAGATTGAGACAGGGCTAGTTGTGTCTGGTGTAGAGATTGAGACAGGGCTAGTTGTGTCTGGTGTAGAGATTGAGACAGGGCTAGTTGTGTCTGGTGTAGAGATTGAGACAGGGCTAGTTGTATTAATGTAGAGATTGAGACAGGGCTAGTTGTGTCTGGTGTAGAGATTGAGACAGGGCTAGTTGTATTAATGTAGAGATTGAGACAGGGCTAGTTGTATTAATGTAGAGATTGAGACAGGGCTAGTTGTATTAATGTAGAGATTGAGACAGGGCTAGTTGTATTAATGTAGAGATTGAGACAGGGCTAGTTGTATTAATGTAGAGATTGAGACAGGGCTAGTTGTGTCTGGTGTAGAGATTGAGACAGGGCTAGTTGTGTCTGGTGTAGAGATTGAGACAGGGCTAGTTGTATTAATGTAGAGATTGAGACAGGGCTAGTTGTGTCTGGTGTAGAGATTGAGACAGGGCTAGTTGTGTCTGGTGTAGAGATTGAGACAGGGCTAGATGTGTTAATGTAGAGATTGAGACAGGGCTAGTTGTGTCTGGTGTAGAGATTGAGACAGGGCTAGTTGTGTCTGGTGTAGAGATTGAGACAGGGCTAGTTGTATTAATGTAGAGATTGAGACAGGGCTAGTTGTATTAATGTAGAGATTGAGACAGGGCTAGTTGTGTCTGGTGTAGAGATTGAGACAGGGCTAGTTGTGTCTGGTGTAGAGATTGAGACAGGGCTAGTTGTGTCTGGTGTAGAGATTGAGACAGGGCTAGTTGTGTCTGGTGTAGAGATTGAGACAGGGCTAGTTGTGTCTGGTGTAGAGATTGAGACAGGGCTAGTTGTATTAATGTAGAGATTGAGACAGGGCTAGTTGTGTCTGGTGTAGAGATTGAGACAGGGCTAGATGTGTCTGGTGTAGAGATTGAGACAGGGCTAGTTGTGTCTGGTGTAGAGATTGAGACAGGGCTAGTTGTGTTTGGTGTAGAGATTGAGACAGGGCTAGTTGTATTAATGTAGAGATTGAGACAGGGCTAGTTGTATTAATGTAGAGATTGAGACAGGGCTAGTTGTGTCTGGTGTAGAGATTGAGACAGGGCTAGATGTATTAATGTAGAGATTGAGACAGGGCTAGTTGTATTAATGTAGAGACTGAGACAGGGCTAGTTGTATTAATGTAGAGATTGAGACAGGGCTAGTTGTATTAATGTAGAGATTGAGACAGGGCTAGTTGTGTCTAGTGTAGAGATTGAGACAGGGCTAGTTGTGTCTGGTGTAGAGATTGAGACAGGGCTAGTTGTATTAATGTAGAGATTGAGAGGGCTAGTTGTGTCTGGTGTAGAGATTGAGACAGGGCTAGTTGTGTCTGGTGTAGAGATTGAGACAGGGCTAGTTGTATTAATGTAGAGATTGAGACAGGGCTAGTTGTGTCTGGTGTAGAGATTGAGACAGGGCTAGTTGTGTCTGGTGTAGAGATTGAGACAGGGCTAGTTGTATTAATGTAGAGATTGAGACAGGGCTAGTTGTGTCTGGTGTAGAGATTGAGACAGGGCTAGTTGTGTCTGGTGTAGAGATTGAGACAGGGCTAGTTGTGTCTGGTGTAGAGATTGAGACAGGGCTAGTTGTGTCTGGTGTAGAGATTGAGACAGGGCTAGTTGTGTCTGGTGTAGAGATTGAGACAGGGCTAGTTGTATTAATGTAGAGATTGAGACAGGGCTAGTTGTATTAATGTAGAGATTGAGACAGGGCTAGTTGTGTCTGGTGTAGAGATTGAGACAGGGCTAGTTGTGTCTGGTGTAGAGATTGAGACAGGGCTAGTTGTGTCTGGTGTAGAGATTGAGACAGGGCTAGTTGTATTAATGTAGAGATTGAGACAGGGCTAGTTGTGTCTGGTGTAGAGATTGAGACAGGGCTAGTTGTATTAATGTAGAGATTGAGACAGGGCTAGTTGTATTAATGTAGAGATTGAGACAGGGCTAGTTGTATTAATGTAGAGATTGAGACAGGGCTAGTTGTGTCTGGTGTAGAGATTGAGACAGGGCTAGTTGTATTAATGTAGAGATTGAGACAGGGCTAGTTGTATTAAAGTAGAGATTGAGACAGGGCTAGTTGTATTAATGTAGAGATTGAGACAGGGCTAGTTGTGTCTGGTGTAGAGATTGAGACAGGGCTAGTTGTGTCTGGTGTAGAGATTGAGACAGGGCTAGTTGTATTAATGTAGAGATCGAGACAGGGCTAGTTGTGTCTGGTGTAGAGATTGAGACAGGGCTAGTTGTGTCTGGTGTAGAGATTGAGACAGGGCTAGTTGTATTAATGTAGAGATTGAGACAGGGCTAGATGTGTCTGGTGTAGAGATTGAGACAGGGCTAGTTGTATTAATGTAGAGATTGAGACAGGGCTAGTTGTGTCTGGTGTAGAGATTGAGACAGGGCTAGATGTGTCTGGTGTAGAGATTGAGACAGGGCTAGTTGTGTTTGGTGTAGAGATTGAGACAGGGCTAGTTGTATTAATGTAGAGATTGAGACAGGGCTAGTTGTATTAATGTAGAGATTGAGACAGGGCTAGTTGTGTCTGGTGTAGAGATTGAGACAGGGCTAGTTGTATTAATGTAGAGATTGAGACAGGGCTAGTTGTATTAATGTAGAGATTGAGACAGGGCTAGTTGTATTAATGTAGAGATTGAGACAGGGCTAGTTGTGTCTGGTGTAGAGATTGAGACAGGGCTAGTTGTGTCTGGTGTAGAGATTGAGACAGGGCTAGTTGTATTAATGTAGAGATTGAGACAGGGCTAGTTGTGTCTGGTGTAGAGATTGAGACAGGGCTAGTTGTGTCTGGTGTAGAGATTGAGACAGGGCTAGATGTGTCTGGTGTAGAGATTGAGACAGGGCTAGTTGTATTAATGTAGAGATTGAGACAGGGCTAGTTGTATTAATGTAGAGATTGAGACAGGGCTAGTTGTGTCTGGTGTAGAGATTGAGACAGGGCTAGTTGTGTCTGGTGTAGAGATTGAGACAGGGCTAGTTGTGTCTGGTGTAGAGATTGAGACAGGGCTAGTTGTATTAATGTAGAGATTGAGACAGGGCTAGTTGTGTCTGGTGTAGAGATTGAGACAGGGCTAGTTGTATTAATGTAGAGATTGAGACAGGGCTAGTTGTATTAATGTAGAGATTGAGACAGGGCTAGTTGTATTAATGTAGAGATTGAGACAGGGCTAGTTGTATTAATGTAGAGATTGAGACAGGGCTAGTTGTATTAATGTAGAGATTGAGACAGGGCTAGTTGTGTCTGGTGTAGAGATTGAGACAGGGCTAGTTGTGTCTGGTGTAGAGATTGAGACAGGGCTAGTTGTATTAATGTAGAGATTGAGACAGGGCTAGTTGTGTCTGGTGTAGAGATTGAGACAGGGCTAGTTGTGTCTGGTGTAGAGATTGAGACAGGGCTAGATGTGTTAATGTAGAGATTGAGACAGGGCTAGTTGTGTCTGGTGTAGAGATTGAGACAGGGCTAGTTGTGTCTGGTGTAGAGATTGAGACAGGGCTAGTTGTATTAATGTAGAGATTGAGACAGGGCTAGTTGTATTAATGTAGAGATTGAGACAGGGCTAGTTGTGTCTGGTGTAGAGATTGAGACAGGGCTAGTTGTGTCTGGTGTAGAGATTGAGACAGGGCTAGTTGTGTCTGGTGTAGAGATTGAGACAGGGCTAGTTGTGTCTGGTGTAGAGATTGAGACAGGGCTAGTTGTGTCTGGTGTAGAGATTGAGACAGGGCTAGTTGTATTAATGTAGAGATTGAGACAGGGCTAGTTGTGTCTGGTGTAGAGATTGAGACAGGGCTAGATGTGTCTGGTGTAGAGATTGAGACAGGGCTAGTTGTGTCTGGTGTAGAGATTGAGACAGGGCTAGTTGTGTTTGGTGTAGAGATTGAGACAGGGCTAGTTGTATTAATGTAGAGATTGAGACAGGGCTAGTTGTATTAATGTAGAGATTGAGACAGGGCTAGTTGTGTCTGGTGTAGAGATTGAGACAGGGCTAGATGTATTAATGTAGAGATTGAGACAGGGCTAGTTGTATTAATGTAGAGACTGAGACAGGGCTAGTTGTATTAATGTAGAGATTGAGACAGGGCTAGTTGTATTAATGTAGAGATTGAGACAGGGCTAGTTGTGTCTAGTGTAGAGATTGAGACAGGGCTAGTTGTGTCTGGTGTAGAGATTGAGACAGGGCTAGTTGTATTAATGTAGAGATTGAGAGGGCTAGTTGTGTCTGGTGTAGAGATTGAGACAGGGCTAGTTGTGTCTGGTGTAGAGATTGAGACAGGGCTAGTTGTATTAATGTAGAGATTGAGACAGGGCTAGTTGTGTCTGGTGTAGAGATTGAGACAGGGCTAGTTGTGTCTGGTGTAGAGATTGAGACAGGGCTAGTTGTATTAATGTAGAGATTGAGACAGGGCTAGTTGTGTCTGGTGTAGAGATTGAGACAGGGCTAGTTGTGTCTGGTGTAGAGATTGAGACAGGGCTAGTTGTGTCTGGTGTAGAGATTGAGACAGGGCTAGTTGTGTCTGGTGTAGAGATTGAGACAGGGCTAGTTGTGTCTGGTGTAGAGATTGAGACAGGGCTAGTTGTATTAATGTAGAGATTGAGACAGGGCTAGTTGTATTAATGTAGAGATTGAGACAGGGCTAGTTGTGTCTGGTGTAGAGATTGAGACAGGGCTAGTTGTGTCTGGTGTAGAGATTGAGACAGGGCTAGTTGTGTCTGGTGTAGAGATTGAGACAGGGCTAGTTGTATTAATGTAGAGATTGAGACAGGGCTAGTTGTGTCTGGTGTAGAGATTGAGACAGGGCTAGTTGTATTAATGTAGAGATTGAGACAGGGCTAGTTGTATTAATGTAGAGATTGAGACAGGGCTAGTTGTATTAATGTAGAGATTGAGACAGGGCTAGTTGTGTCTGGTGTAGAGATTGAGACAGGGCTAGTTGTATTAATGTAGAGATTGAGACAGGGCTAGTTGTATTAAAGTAGAGATTGAGACAGGGCTAGTTGTATTAATGTAGAGATTGAGACAGGGCTAGTTGTGTCTGGTGTAGAGATTGAGACAGGGCTAGTTGTGTCTGGTGTAGAGATTGAGACAGGGCTAGTTGTATTAATGTAGAGATCGAGACAGGGCTAGTTGTGTCTGGTGTAGAGATTGAGACAGGGCTAGTTGTGTCTGGTGTAGAGATTGAGACAGGGCTAGTTGTGTCTGGTGTAGAGATTGAGACAGGGCTAGTTGTGTCTGGTGTAGAGATTGAGACAGGGCTAGTTGTGTCTGGTGTAGAGATTGAGACAGGGCTAGTTGTATTAATGTAGAGATTGAGACAGGTTTAGTTGTGTCTGGTGTAGAGATTGAGACAGGGCTAGTTGTGTCTGGTGTAGAGATTGAGACAGGGCTAGTTGTGTCTGGTGTAGAGATTGAGACAGGGCTAGTTGTGTCTGGTGTAGAGATTGAGACAGGGCTAGTTGTGTCTGGTGTAGAGATTGAGACAGGGCTAGTTGTGTCTGGTGTAGAGATTGAGACAGGGCTAGTTGTGTCTGGTGTAGAGATTGAGACAGGGCTAGTTGTATTAATGTAGAGATTGAGACAGGGCTAGTTGTGTCTGGTGTAGAGATTGAGACAGGGCTAGTTGTATTAATGTAGAGATTGAGACAGGGCTAGTTGTGTCTGGTGTAGAGATTGAGACAGGGCTAGTTGTATTAATGTAGAGATTGAGACAGGGCTAGTTGTATTAATGTAGAGATTGAGACAGGGCTAGTTGTGTCTGGTGTAGAGATTGAGACAGGGCTAGTTGTGTTTGGTGTAGAGATTGAGACAGGGCTAGTTGTATTAATGTAGAGATTGAGACAGGGCTAGTTGTATTAATGTAGAGATTGAGACAGGGCTAGTTGTGTCTGGTGTAGAGATTGAGACAGGGCTAGTTGTGTCTGGTGTAGAGATTGAGACAGGGCTAGTTGTATTAATGTAGAGATTGAGACAGGGCTAGTTGTGTCTGGTGTAGAGATTGAGACAGGGCTAGTTGTATTAATGTAGAGATTGAGACAGGGCTAGTTGTGTCTGGTGTAGAGATTGAGACAGGGCTAGTTGTGTCTGGTGTAGAGATTGAGACAGGGCTAGATGTGTCTGGTGTAGAGATTGAGACAGGGCTAGTTGTGTCTGGTGTAGAGATTGAGACAGGGCTAGTTGTATTAATGTAGAGATTGAGACAGGGCTAGATGTGTCTGGTGTAGAGATTGAGACAGGGCTAGTTGTATTAATGTAGAGATTGAGACAGGGCTAGTTGTGTCTGGTGTAGAGATTGAGACAGGGCTAGATGTGTCTGGTGTAGAGATTGAGACAGGGCTAGTTGTGTCTGGTGTAGAGATTGAGACAGGGCTAGATGTGTCTGGTGTAGAGATTGAGACAGGGCTAGTTGTGTCTGGTATAGAGATTGAGACAGGGCTAGTTGTATTAATGTAGAGATTGAGACAGGGCTAGTTGTATTAATGTAGAGATTGAGACAGGGCTAGTTGTATTAATGTAGAGATTGAGACAGGGCTAGATGTGTCTGGTGTAGAGATTGAGACAGGGCTAGTTGTGTCTGGTGTAGAGATTGAGACAGGGCTAGTTGTGTTTGGTGTAGAGATTGAGACAGGGCTAGTTGTATTAATGTAGAGATTGAGACAGGGCTAGTTGTATTAATGTAGAGATTGAGACAGGGCTAGTTGTGTCTGGTGTAGAGATTGAGACAGGGCTAGATGTATTAATGTAGAGATTGAGACAGGGCTAGTTGTATTAATGTAGAGACTGAGACAGGGCTAGTTGTATTAATGTAGAGATTGAGACAGGGCTAGTTGTATTAATGTAGAGATTGAGACAGGGCTAGTTGTGTCTAGTGTAGAGATTGAGACAGGGCTAGTTGTGTCTGGTGTAGAGATTGAGACAGGGCTAGTTGTATTAATGTAGAGATTGAGAGGGCTAGTTGTGTCTGGTGTAGAGATTGAGACAGGGCTAGTTGTGTCTGGTGTAGAGATTGAGACAGGGCTAGTTGTATTAATGTAGAGATTGAGACAGGGCTAGTTGTGTCTGGTGTAGAGATTGAGACAGGGCTAGTTGTGTCTGGTGTAGAGATTGAGACAGGGCTAGTTGTATTAATGTAGAGATTGAGACAGGGCTAGTTGTGTCTGGTGTAGAGATTGAGACAGGGCTAGTTGTGTCTGGTGTAGAGATTGAGACAGGGCTAGTTGTGTCTGGTGTAGAGATTGAGACAGGGCTAGTTGTGTCTGGTGTAGAGATTGAGACAGGGCTAGTTGTGTCTGGTGTAGAGATTGAGACAGGGCTAGTTGTATTAATGTAGAGATTGAGACAGGGCTAGTTGTATTAATGTAGAGATTGAGACAGGGCTAGTTGTGTCTGGTGTAGAGATTGAGACAGGGCTAGTTGTGTCTGGTGTAGAGATTGAGACAGGGCTAGTTGTGTCTGGTGTAGAGATTGAGACAGGGCTAGTTGTATTAATGTAGAGATTGAGACAGGGCTAGTTGTGTCTGGTGTAGAGATTGAGACAGGGCTAGTTGTATTAATGTAGAGATTGAGACAGGGCTAGTTGTATTAATGTAGAGATTGAGACAGGGCTAGTTGTATTAATGTAGAGATTGAGACAGGGCTAGTTGTGTCTGGTGTAGAGATTGAGACAGGGCTAGTTGTATTAATGTAGAGATTGAGACAGGGCTAGTTGTATTAAAGTAGAGATTGAGACAGGGCTAGTTGTATTAATGTAGAGATTGAGACAGGGCTAGTTGTGTCTGGTGTAGAGATTGAGACAGGGCTAGTTGTGTCTGGTGTAGAGATTGAGACAGGGCTAGTTGTATTAATGTAGAGATCGAGACAGGGCTAGTTGTGTCTGGTGTAGAGATTGAGACAGGGCTAGTTGTGTCTGGTGTAGAGATTGAGACAGGGCTAGTTGTGTCTGGTGTAGAGATTGAGACAGGGCTAGTTGTGTCTGGTGTAGAGATTGAGACAGGGCTAGTTGTGTCTGGTGTAGAGATTGAGACAGGGCTAGTTGTATTAATGTAGAGATTGAGACAGGGCTAGTTGTGTCTGGTGTAGAGATTGAGACAGGGCTAGTTGTGTCTGGTGTAGAGATTGAGACAGGGCTAGTTGTGTCTGGTGTAGAGATTGAGACAGGGCTAGTTGTGTCTGGTGTAGAGATTGAGACAGGGCTAGTTGTGTCTGGTGTAGAGATTGAGACAGGGCTAGTTGTGTCTGGTGTAGAGATTGAGACAGGGCTAGTTGTGTCTGGTGTAGAGATTGAGACAGGGCTAGTTGTGTCTGGTGTAGAGATTGAGACAGGGCTAGTTGTATTAATGTAGAGATTGAGACAGGGCTAGTTGTGTCTGGTGTAGAGATTGAGACAGGGCTATTTGTATTAATGTAGAGATTGAGACAGGGCTAGTTGTGTCTGGTGTAGAGATTGAGACAGGGCTAGTTGTATTAATGTAGAGATTGAGACAGGGCTAGTTGTATTAATGTAGAGATTGAGACAGGGCTAGTTGTGTCTGGTGTAGAGATTGAGACAGGGCTAGTTGTGTTTGGTGTAGAGATTGAGACAGGGCTAGTTGTATTAATGTAGAGATTGAGACAGGGCTAGTTGTATTAATGTAGAGATTGAGACAGGGCTAGTTGTGTCTGGTGTAGAGATTGAGACAGGGCTAGTTGTGTCTGGTGTAGAGATTGAGACAGGGCTAGTTGTATTAATGTAGAGATTGAGACAGGGCTAGTTGTGTCTGGTGTAGAGATTGAGACAGGGCTAGTTGTATTAATGTAGAGATTGAGACAGGGCTAGTTGTGTCTGGTGTAGAGATTGAGACAGGGCTAGTTGTGTCTGGTGTAGAGATTGAGACAGGGCTAGTTGTGTCTGGTGTAGAGATTGAGACAGGGCTAGATGTGTCTGGTGTAGAGATTGAGACAGGGCTAGTTGTGTCTGGTGTAGAGATTGAGACAGGGCTAGTTGTATTAATGTAGAGATTGAGACAGGGCTAGATGTGTCTGGTGTAGAGATTGAGACAGGGCTAGTTGTATTAATGTAGAGATTGAGACAGGGCTAGTTGTGTCTGGTGTAGAGATTGAGACAGGGCTAGATGTGTCTGGTGTAGAGATTGAGACAGGGCTAGTTGTGTCTGGTGTAGAGATTGAGACAGGGCTAGATGTGTCTGGTGTAGAGATTGAGACAGGGCTAGTTGTGTCTGGTATAGAGATTGAGACAGGGCTAGTTGTATTAATGTAGAGATTGAGACAGGGCTAGTTGTATTAATGTAGAGATTGAGACAGGGCTAGTTGTATTAATGTAGAGATTGAGACAGGGCTAGATGTGTCTGGTGTAGAGATTGAGACGGGGCTAGTTGTATTAATGTAGAGATTGAGACAGGGCTAGTTGTGTCTGCTGTAGAGATTGAGACAGGGCTAGTTGTATTAATGTAGAGATTGAGACAGGGCTAGTTGTATTAATGTAGAGATTGAGACAGGGCTAGATGTATTAATGTAGAGATTGAGACAGGGCTAGATGTGTCTGGTGTAGAGATTGAGACAGGGCTAGTTGTGTCTGGTGTAGAGATTGAGACAGGGCTAGTTGTGTCTGGTGTAGAGATTGAGACAGGGCTAGTTGTGTCTGGTGTAGAGATTGAGACAGGGCTAGTTGTATTAATGTAGAGATTGAGACAGGGCTAGTTGTGTCTGGTGTAGAGATTGAGACAGGGCTAGTTGTGTCTGGTGTAGAGATTGAGACAGGGCTAGTTGTATTAATGTAGAGATTGAGACAGGGCTAGTTGTATTAATGTAGAGACTGAGACAGGGCTAGTTGTATTAATGTAGAGACTGAGACAGGGCTAGATGTATTAATGTAGAGATTGAGATAGGGCTAGATGTGTCTGGTGTAGAGATTGAGACAGGGCTAGTTGTGTCTGGTGTAGAGATTGAGACAGGGCTAGTTGTGTCTGGTGTAGAGATTGAGACAGGGCTAGTTGTGTCTGATGTAGAGATTGAGACAGGGCTAGATGTGTCTGGTGTAGAGATTGAGACAGGGCTAGTTGTGTTTGGTGTAGAGATTGAGACAGGGCTAGTTGTGTCTGGTGTAGAGATTGAGACAGGGCTAGTTGTATTAATGTAGAGATTGAGACAGGGCTAGTTGTGTCTGGTGTAGAGATTGAGACAGGGCTAGTTGTGTCTGGTGTAGAGATTGAGACAGGGCTAGATGTGTCTGGTGTAGAGATTGAGACAGGGCTAGTTGTATTAATGTAGAGATTGAGACAGGGCTAGTTGTATTAATGTAGAGATTGAGACAGGGCTAGTTGTGTCTGGTATAGAGATTGAGACAGGGCTAGTTGTATTAATGTAGAGATTGAGACAGGGCTAGTTGTGTCTGGTGTAGAGATTGAGACAGGGCTAGTTGTATTAATGTAGAGATTGAGACAGGGCTAGTTGTATTAATGTAGAGATTGAGACAGGGCTAGTTGTGTCTGCTGTAGAGATTGAGACAGGGCTAGTTGTATTAATGTAGAGATTGAGACAGGGCTAGTTGTATTAATGTAGAGATTGAGACAGGGCTAGTTGTGTCTGGTGTAGAGATTGAGACAGGGCTAGATGTATTAATGTAGAGATTGAGACAGGGCTAGTTGTATTAATGTAGAGATTGAGACAGGGCTAGTTGTATTAATGTAGAGATTGAGACAGGGCTAGATGTGTCTGGTGTAGAGATTGAGACAGGGCTAGTTGTGTCTGGTGTAGAGATTGAGACAGGGCTAGTTGTGTCTGGTGTAGAGATTGAGACAGGGCTAGTTGTGTTTGGTGTAGAGATTGAGACAGGGCTAGATGTGTCTGGTGTAGAGATTGAGACAGGGCTAGTTGAGTTTGGTGTAGAGATTGAGACAGGGCTAGTTGTGTCTGGTGTAGAGATTGAGACAGGGCTAGTTGTATTATTGTAGACATTGAGACAGGGCTAGATGTATTAATGTAGAGATTGAGACAGGGCTAGTTGTGTCTGGTGTAGAGATTGAGACAGGGCTAGTTGTATTAATGTAGAGATTGAGACAGGGCTAGTTGTATTAATGTAGAGATTGAGACAGGGCTAGTTGTGTTTGGTGTAGAGATTGAGACAGGGCTAGTTGTATTAATGTAGAGATTGAGACAGGGCTAGTTGTGTCTGGTGTAGAGATTGAGACAGGGCTAGTTGTGTCTGGTGTAGAGATTGAGACAGGGCTAGTTGTATTAATGTAGAGATTGAGACAGGGCTAGTTGTATTAATGTAGAGATTGAGACAGGGCTAGTTGTGTCTGGTGTAGAGATTGAGACAGGGCTAGATGTGTCTGGTGTAGAGATTGAGACAGGGCTAGTTGTGTCTGGTGTAGAGATTGAGACAGGGCTAGTTGTATTAATGTAGAGATTGAGACAGGGCTAGTTGTATTAATGTAGAGATTGAGACAGGGCTAGTTGTGTCTGGTGTAGAGATTGAGACAGGGCTAGTTGTGTCTGGTGTAGAGATTGAGACAGGGCTAGTTGTGTCTGGTGTAGAGATTGAGACAGGGCTAGTTGTGTTAATGTAGAGATTGAGACAGGGCTAGTTGTATTAATGTAGAGATTGAGACAGGGCTAGTTGTGTCTGGTGTAGAGATTGAGACAGGGCTAGTTGTATTAATGTAGAGATTGAGACAGGGCTAGTTGTGTCTGGTGTAGAGATTGAGACAGGGCTAGTTGTGTTTGGTGTAGAGATTGAGACAGGGCTAGATGTGTTTGGTGTAGAGATTGAGACAGGGCTAGATGTGTCTGGTGTAGAGATTGAGACAGGGCTAGTTGTGTCTGGTGTAGAGATTGAGACAGGGCTAGTTGTATTAATGTAGAGATTGAGACAGGGCTAGTTGTATTAATGTAGAGATTGAGACAGGGCTAGTTGTGTCTGGTGTAGAGATTGAGACAGGGCTAGTTGTGTCTGGTGTAGAGATTGAGACAGGGCTAGTTGTATTAATGTAGAGATTGAGACAGGGCTAGTTGTGTCTGGTGTAGAGATTGAGACAGGGCTAGTTGTGTCTGGTGTAGAGATTGAGACAGGGCTAGTTGTGTCTGGTGTAGAGATTGAGACAGGGCTAGTTGTGTCTGGTGTAGAGATTGAGACAGGGCTAGTTGTGTCTGGTGTAGAGATTGAGACAGGGCTAGTTGTGTCTGGTGTAGAGATTGAGACAGGGCTAGTTGTGTCTGGTGTAGAGATTGAGACAGGGCTAGTTGTATTAATGTAGAGATTGAGACAGGGCTAGTTGTATTAATGTAGAGATTGAGACAGGGCTAGTTGTGTCTGGTGTAGAGATTGAGACAGGGCTAGTTGTATTAATGTAGAGATTGAGACAGGGCTAGTTGTATTAATGTAGAGATTGAGACAGGGCTAGTTGTGTCTGGTGTAGAGATTGAGACAGGGCTAGTTGTGTTTGGTGTAGAGATTGAGACAGGGCTAGTTGTATTAATGTAGAGATTGAGACAGGGCTAGTTGTATTAATGTAGAGATTGAGACAGGGCTAGTTGTGTCTGGTGTAGAGATTGAGACAGGGCTAGTTGTATTAATGTAGAGATTGAGACAGGGCTAGTTGTGTCTGCTGTAGAGATTGAGACAGGGCTAGTTGTATTAATGTAGAGATTGAGACAGGGCTAGTTGTATTAATGTAGAGATTGAGACAGGGCTAGATGTATTAATGTAGAGATTGAGACAGGGCTAGATGTGTCTGGTGTAGAGATTGAGACAGGGCTAGTTGTGTCTGGTGTAGAGATTGAGACAGGGCTAGTTGTGTCTGGTGTAGAGATTGAGACAGGGCTAGTTGTGTCTGGTGTAGAGATTGAGACAGGGCTAGTTGTATTAATGTAGAGATTGAGACAGGGCTAGTTGTGTCTGGTGTAGAGATTGAGACAGGGCTAGTTGTGTCTGGTGTAGAGATTGAGACAGGGCTAGTTGTATTAATGTAGAGATTGAGACAGGGCTAGTTGTATTAATGTAGAGACTGAGACAGGGCTAGTTGTATTAATGTAGAGACTGAGACAGGGCTAGATGTATTAATGTAGAGATTGAGATAGGGCTAGATGTGTCTGGTGTAGAGATTGAGACAGGGCTAGTTGTGTCTGGTGTAGAGATTGAGACAGGGCTAGTTGTGTCTGGTGTAGAGATTGAGACAGGGCTAGTTGTGTCTGATGTAGAGATTGAGACAGGGCTAGATGTGTCTGGTGTAGAGATTGAGACAGGGCTAGTTGTGTTTGGTGTAGAGATTGAGACAGGGCTAGTTGTGTCTGGTGTAGAGATTGAGACAGGGCTAGTTGTATTAATGTAGAGATTGAGACAGGGCTAGTTGTGTCTGGTGTAGAGATTGAGACAGGGCTAGTTGTGTCTGGTGTAGAGATTGAGACAGGGCTAGATGTGTCTGGTGTAGAGATTGAGACAGGGCTAGTTGTATTAATGTAGAGATTGAGACAGGGCTAGTTGTATTAATGTAGAGATTGAGACAGGGCTAGTTGTGTCTGGTATAGAGATTGAGACAGGGCTAGTTGTATTAATGTAGAGATTGAGACAGGGCTAGTTGTGTCTGGTGTAGAGATTGAGACAGGGCTAGTTGTATTAATGTAGAGATTGAGACAGGGCTAGTTGTATTAATGTAGAGATTGAGACAGGGCTAGTTGTGTCTGCTGTAGAGATTGAGACAGGGCTAGTTGTATTAATGTAGAGATTGAGACAGGGCTAGTTGTATTAATGTAGAGATTGAGACAGGGCTAGTTGTGTCTGGTGTAGAGATTGAGACAGGGCTAGATGTATTAATGTAGAGATTGAGACAGGGCTAGTTGTATTAATGTAGAGATTGAGACAGGGCTAGTTGTATTAATGTAGAGATTGAGACAGGGCTAGATGTGTCTGGTGTAGAGATTGAGACAGGGCTAGTTGTGTCTGGTGTAGAGATTGAGACAGGGCTAGTTGTGTCTGGTGTAGAGATTGAGACAGGGCTAGTTGTGTTTGGTGTAGAGATTGAGACAGGGCTAGATGTGTCTGGTGTAGAGATTGAGACAGGGCTAGTTGAGTTTGGTGTAGAGATTGAGACAGGGCTAGTTGTGTCTGGTGTAGAGATTGAGACAGGGCTAGTTGTATTATTGTAGACATTGAGACAGGGCTAGATGTATTAATGTAGAGATTGAGACAGGGCTAGTTGTGTCTGGTGTAGAGATTGAGACAGGGCTAGTTGTATTAATGTAGAGATTGAGACAGGGCTAGTTGTATTAATGTAGAGATTGAGACAGGGCTAGTTGTGTTTGGTGTAGAGATTGAGACAGGGCTAGTTGTATTAATGTAGAGATTGAGACAGGGCTAGTTGTGTCTGGTGTAGAGATTGAGACAGGGCTAGTTGTGTCTGGTGTAGAGATTGAGACAGGGCTAGTTGTATTAATGTAGAGATTGAGACAGGGCTAGTTGTATTAATGTAGAGATTGAGACAGGGCTAGTTGTGTCTGGTGTAGAGATTGAGACAGGGCTAGATGTGTCTGGTGTAGAGATTGAGACAGGGCTAGTTGTGTCTGGTGTAGAGATTGAGACAGGGCTAGTTGTATTAATGTAGAGATTGAGACAGGGCTAGTTGTATTAATGTAGAGATTGAGACAGGGCTAGTTGTGTCTGGTGTAGAGATTGAGACAGGGCTAGTTGTGTCTGGTGTAGAGATTGAGACAGGGCTAGTTGTGTCTGGTGTAGAGATTGAGACAGGGCTAGTTGTGTTAATGTAGAGATTGAGACAGGGCTAGTTGTATTAATGTAGAGATTGAGACAGGGCTAGTTGTGTCTGGTGTAGAGATTGAGACAGGGCTAGTTGTATTAATGTAGAGATTGAGACAGGGCTAGTTGTGTCTGGTGTAGAGATTGAGACAGGGCTAGTTGTGTTTGGTGTAGAGATTGAGACAGGGCTAGATGTGTTTGGTGTAGAGATTGAGACAGGGCTAGATGTGTCTGGTGTAGAGATTGAGACAGGGCTAGTTGTGTCTGGTGTAGAGATTGAGACAGGGCTAGTTGTATTAATGTAGAGATTGAGACAGGGCTAGTTGTATTAATGTAGAGATTGAGACAGGGCTAGTTGTGTCTGGTGTAGAGATTGAGACAGGGCTAGTTGTGTCTGGTGTAGAGATTGAGACAGGGCTAGTTGTATTAATGTAGAGATTGAGACAGGGCTAGTTGTGTCTGGTGTAGAGATTGAGACAGGGCTAGTTGTGTCTGGTGTAGAGATTGAGACAGGGCTAGTTGTGTCTGGTGTAGAGATTGAGACAGGGCTAGTTGTGTCTGGTGTAGAGATTGAGACAGGGCTAGTTGTGTCTGGTGTAGAGATTGAGACAGGGCTAGTTGTGTCTGGTGTAGAGATTGAGACAGGGCTAGTTGTATTAATGTAGAGATTGAGACAGGGCTAGTTGTGTCTGGTGTAGAGATTGAGACAGGGCTAGTTGTATTAATGTAGAGATTGAGACAGGGCTAGTTGTGTCTGGTGTAGAGATTGAGACAGGGCTAGTTGTATTAATGTAGAGATTGAGACAGGGCTAGTTGTATTAATGTAGAGATTGAGACAGGGCTAGTTGTGTCTGGTGTAGAGATTGAGACAGGGCTAGTTGTGTTTGGTGTAGAGATTGAGACAGGGCTAGTTGTATTAATGTAGAGATTGAGACAGGGCTAGTTGTATTAATGTAGAGATT